>NC_137926.1:9025670-9030670 GCF_963457725.1 Sprattus sprattus | reverse complement strand
CTTCACCTGACTGTTACTCATGCATTATTTCAACAAATGATGGGCTTTCAGTCAGGAAAAGGGTAATAATAGTAGTAATAAATATTAAATAAGGGCTTCTTTGATGCAAATCATTCTTCACAGCCTAGAATAACTCCCGTTGTTACTGCTGGTACTTCAGAAAACACTGATAGACAACTAACCATCTATCTAACCAATCACCCAAACATGTATATACAGTTAGTTACTTATAAATTCTTCTAAGGAGTTACATTTTCAGAACTCTTTATACGAGGTTTACCTGGCACCTTTAAGTCAAAGACAACCCTTCTTTTTTTCACCTAAATGCATTCTGCTTCAATCAGTTATCTCATGGCACTACTCTTTCAGTACATGGTGTTGACATCATCTGAATATACTGTTTTAATACAGCACTGACATGAAACATAGTGATGCATGTCTCTCTTTGACAAAACTAAGGAGGCTGTTCGGATTTGTATGGCGTGTTTATTAAATTATAACACTCTTATAGAAAGGCTGGCATTGAAGCTTTGCTTTGCTCCAAAATTATACTTCCATTTGTTATTTTGTCTTCCTTTATGCATAGATCACATATTTCATAGGAATTCAGTGATCAGTGAAAGTTAAAGCTAAATCAGCTACTGCTTAGCACTCACAAAATGGATGCTTGTTCACAAATATTTACAGATCTATAGGGTTGGCTGTGTTGAGTGGGAATACACAGTAACAAAACTTGAGATCCCTTTGCCTATATACTATTTTTAAAACAGTTATTTGAGCTGATTTTGTTATAAAATAATTTTCCTAAAAAACCTAATCTGTCTGAAGCACCCAAACAATGATTTAACACAGTTCCCCGTAATCAGAATGTTTCAAGTTAAAGGTCAGGGTTCAGCTTTAGAGACTGGCAGATGGTATAATGGTATCTACTCTTTTGAAAAAGAGCAGAGAAAAGAAACAATATTCTTCTTCTTGAGAAGTCCACTCTATAGCCTTTCATTATGATATCCCTTAGATGGCCTTCTCTTGACATTTCCAAGTAAGTTGAGCCCACTGTGATCTGATAGTGTTTCACTCATACTCTCCGTCCTACTATCTCCTCCATACTGATGGGTCAGAAATGTCAGGGAAAGGAAGCACGCAGAGATGTCCTCTGGGAGATGTAGACTGGATCTGGGAGATGTAGTCAACTTACACATGTTGAGTTGGCGGACGAAGCTGGCCATGTTGTTGTGCTTGAAGTACTTGGGCAGCACCTCTTTAGCGAACCTTCCCTGGTCGAAAACATGAAAACTGGTGCCAGTCTGTGAGGATGTAAAACAAAACTTTGGGTCTGTAGTGTGGATTACAACATACCTAAAAAGGTCTGAAAAACCAATAAAGTTGTTTATGGTCTTTCCTGTATTTACCACAATATTTCCTGTAAGGCCATTAGTTCATAAGATGAAACCATCTTTGTTTCCCTACAGTAAAACATCTGATCAAAAAAAAGATAAGGATTGTACTACTTAGCATTGGGGCAGATAAGGAAGACTAGGCACTCACTAGTGAAGTCTATGGCTCTCTCTCTCTCTCTCATGTTTACAGTCTTATGTCAACGTGTTGTTCTCTTCAAAAAAGCCATATTTTACAGCACTTCTAGACATCCTTGAGAACACATTGCATGGTGAACATAATAGTTGGCGGTTTACAGTTCAGAGATGAAAAAGATTTCAAGAACATTTCTCAAATTAGGTGTCAAGATTCTCTTTGTCAGTGGTCACATGTACACAGTTGTGTCTGTTCAATTTCTCGCGAGGGTCAGCTGAGATGGTCAATTGGAGTTCTCAGAAGAACCAGATATTGGGAGTGGGTTCAATTGATTCTGTAGAAGTTTGTTGGGGATTTTGGCAGGCATTATGAAAATGAATATTTTAATTAAAAATGGTTAATGACAAAATGTCTTTTTCTGCTCTGTTGCTGGACATATTTTATTGGTGTAAGCATGTGACAAAAGTAAGGCAATGGTTTAATAAATGATTGTTAAACCTAAAATCCTAATATCTCACTCTCTCTCTCTATCTCTGTTTCTCTCTCATAAACAAGTATTGGCCCCCTCCAGTCTTACAGCTCCTGTATAACAGTAACTGGACCCAGAGTCTCTACTCAGGCTTCAAGAGGACTCCATTTTGTGGTGAAACCAGATCTCCGGAGCCCCTGATAAACCAGAAGATGATCTATGGGCTCTGGAATAGCAGCCGATTACAGCAGGTCCAATGTCATAGCTCAATGTCTGCTGTCCCTACATGACTATACGTTTATCAGATGTCCTCTAAGAAGCATATGAATATAAATATTAATAACACATACATTTTGACTTCCAATCTTAGATCCTTATTTCAATCCCAATGCACAATGCTGAAACATAGCTTGTGGAACCAACCTCTAACTATGTGTGAAACCATACTCTTTTATTGCTATTATTGCTATTTTGCACTTCTGGTTAGATGCTAAACTGCATTTCGTTGTCTCAGTACCTGTACTCTGTACAATGACAATAAAGTTCAATCTAATCTAATATAATCTAATCTAAAACCAGTTCAGGTTGAATTCAGGTCAGGCCCTATCATTAGACGTACCTGGCAGGGAAGGGGAGAGTAAGGTGCCTGGCTTACCGCACTCCAGCAGATCAGGTGGTTGGTGTCGGGGTCCTCCACCAGGGTCCAGAGCTTGGTGAGGAAGGCAGGGACGTTGCTGGCGTATCCTCCGTCCGCACCTATCGAGCCGGGAGACTCCTGCATGCTTGGTCTTGCTGCCGGGGGAGGGTCGCTCTCGGGTGGTGTTGATGGTTGGCAGATGGACGATGCTGGTGATGGTGGTGGTGTGAGAGTCTGTGCATTGACTTCACGGATCCTAGTCCATCATGGGGGGGGGGGGGACCTTCTGCTGCTTTACTACTCCCACGATTTCTTCTTTTGCCCCTCTCTCTTTCTCTTCCTCTCTCTCTCTCTCTCTCTTTCTCTTTTTCTCTTCCCGTCACTCTCTCTTCCCCTCTGTGTCACGCTGCCTCTGTGGGTATCTCATCTGGTCCTATCAGCCCGTGTCATGCCCACAGCCCAGCGTCAGCATAAACCGGGCCCCCACCGGGCTGCACCATCACCATGCCCACCGCGGCGCAACAAAAGGGCCCGTGGTGGGAACAATACGGCAAATCACAAAGCCTAGAATAATACCTTACTGTTACCCCCAACCACACAATGACCCACAGCAGCCCTCAACTGAAAGAGAGGGTGTTTTATGCAGATCTCTGTGTTTATTTGAGTGAACTCTCCTCTGTGTGTGTGTGTGTGTGTGTGTGTGTGTGTGTGTGTGTGTGTGTGTGTGTGTGTGTGTGTTTTCTTCTGTGTAAAGAGAGAGAGAGATAAAGAGAAAGACAGTGTGAGAGAGAGAGTGTGTGTGTGTGTGAGTGTCTGTGTGTGTGTGTGTGTGTGTGTGTGTGTATGTGTGTGTGTGTGTGTGTGTGTGTGTGTGTGTGTGTGTGTGTGGTGTGTGTGTGTGTGTGTGAGTGAGTGTGTGGGTGTGTGTGTGTGTGTGTGTGTTTTCTTCTGTGTAAAGAGAGAGAGAGATAAAGAGAAATACAGTGTGTGTGAGAGAGAGAGAGAGAGATAGTGTGTGTGTGTGTGTGTGTGTGTGTGTGTGTGTGTGTGTGTGTGTGTGTGTGTGTGTGTGTGTGAGGTATGTGTATGTATGTTCTGTGTGTGTGTGTGTGTGTGGGTGGGGGGTAAGAGAGAGAGAGAGTGTGAACATATGTGTGTGAGTCTCTTCCCTTCTTGTTTCCCCATGTCACTTTGATTTATTATTTTGTTGCCCTCAGAACAGTCTTGAGTTGAGTTGACAGCAGTAACAGGCTCTAAGGCTGAGCTCCTTATAAATAACCAGCTATTTTTCAAAAGCATCTTCTTTACTTGGTCGGTGCACACACAACCTCTACTGTGTCCAAATCTGGCCCGTCACTGTCATGTTATTATAAACATGAAACTAAAATAGATTACATGAGGTGTGTCATACATGTTTCTCTTAGCACTTGGTCATCCATCAACATTGTATTCGAACCATGTACGTACAATAAACTCCAATAAGTTAAATTGTTTCTTTTGAGCAACATGATGGAATAGACTCACATGTGCCAATTGTGTGCATTACCACGTACGTGCGTGTTGATCCTGAAACATTCCTGAAACTTTGGGATTCTTTTCATGTTCAATGCTGGAGTTCAAGCACCATCAGGTTGTGGTTGATTCCTGGCCCTCAGTATTTAAACAGCTGAACTGTGAGCTAAACTGCAGAACTCCCAGGCAAACTGCTGGAAGTGAAAGTCTGTGAACCATTGTGGTCTGTGAATCATTTCCAGGTTAGGAGGTCAATCAGAATAGTCTATTACCTTGATTAAGAGGGGAGTCTGTGAGAGGTAAAGAGAGTTGTGTGTCCTGAAGGTGTTATAATGTGTGAAATATCAGTGTCCTCCCTGTTTCAAATACAGTATGCTCGAGTACAGGATAGACTGCATTGTTGTAACCTGAAAGAGCCACTTAAAGAATGTTCTGGGTCACCTGAAGTGAAGATCAAGGGAGGCCTTGTAATGAAGTGACAACGCATTAATCTTCTAATTCCAGACTTGGAGAAGACTAATTCCTCATGCTGAAGGCAATTAACAAGGGACAGATTCAAACAAGCATGACATGCTTTGTTTCTGCATGATTTCAAGGGATATTAGCGCCCTCTAGTGGATGACTAACACAGCTCCTTGTAACCAGGGCGTAAAATGACACGACCAAAGCATTAATCTGCCTTAGAAGGGTTGCATGGAAATCACAAGAGCCATTACAGGTCGTTTTAATGAAATTAAAATGTTAATTGTGCCTACATAAACTCGTTGGCCAGCATTTACATATGCAGGACAGCTGTAGGGGACCTTCACTCCAGACAGCAGAGGCTTTAACAAGGGGACCTTGAGGTTCTGA
>NC_137926.1:9003170-9020670 GCF_963457725.1 Sprattus sprattus | reverse complement strand
GTGTTAAATGCGCCGTACACATGAAGTTTGATTTTGAAATCTGTAAATTCCTGTCTTTGTATTATATCCATGATGCTAAAAGAAAGATCATGTCACAGTGATGCTCTGATGACAAAAAACTTGGTCTTAGGACCCCTTCCTGAGGCGGTGCAAAATGTTTGCATCTTTTGACCACTAGGGGCGCTATAATAAACAAAAAGAAATGTGCCTATGACAAGGCGAAATGAAAAGGTTCTAAGAAGGTTCTTCTTTGAATAAAAAAAACAACCGACCCACATGAAAGTTCCAAAATGTAGCAAATGGAATGAACAATATTTATTTTTCTTGTAAAACAAAAAAATGTGGTCAATAAATTCCTGAGGCCTGATTAATCAACTATGATACAAAAAAAAACGTACAGTTATGAGATCTAATAGCGTTTACATTTGGCTCGAAAGGAATTAAAGTCACAGATGGAGTCTCTCTCTCTCTCTCTCACACTCCCTCTCTCGTGCCTGCAACCCATCTTGGATGCCAGTCAAATTAGCAGAGGCCTTTGACATTGAGGCCTGATTGGACAACTCCTTTGGGGAGAATAAGCATGATTGGATGAGCCTGTGATTGATTGATGGAATTGTTCCCGGCCCGTATTGTCCAATCCATCACACCAAGGTCTATCCTGACCAACGACTCCACCAACAACCCCCATCTGCCATTATACGTAGACAGTCTGCAGTCAGGATGTCTGTTCTGTTTGGGGTGGAATTCAGGGGGAATGTGATGCTTAGTTGGAAAAGGAAGTGATTTTCTTGGCACTTTCAAGAAAGTTATTTTCTTGGCAACACTAAGAAATCATGACGCTTCAGCCATCTAGTCAGGCATGGGGTACAGCTTAATACATGGTCCAAACAGGCAGACTGGATAAATAAAAAACATTTACTTTGGCAACACATCCATTGTTAGCTTCATCTGCTGTCTCAAATACCAGATTCTTGGCTAAACTAGCTAAAGCTTTGATAACACATCATAGACAGTACAGCAGAGTGTTTCCTTATCTGAAAAGATTTGTGAATAATGAGAAGTTGGTTTTGGGAAAGTTATTTTCCCATTCCATTTCAGATTTAATCAAACTGACTATTCCATTACATTCACATACCACTTAACGTTAGCTATCTATTCAATCGCATCCTGAACACTTGTAAGTAGAAGTGTTCACTGATTTTAAACTGCAACATCAGCTAATTAAACTTTTACTGTAGGGTTGGATTTTTTTCATACAACCAATATGTGTTCTGTGTTCATCTTAAGGACTGATTGACTATTGAATTGAGTTCTGGACCCTTTCCAATATTACCATCATATACTTACTGTGAGTATTTGGTCTATTATCCACTAATGGACTCCGTTTAATGTGTCATTATGGGTCACAGTGGGTCAATAAGACGTGTGGATCCTCATGTTGTACAAGAGGTCTGCAGCTCCTTCCCCTCGCAGCCTGTTTCCTTGTACATTTATTTATTCATTTATTTATTTATTATGGAAAATCATTCTGGCAGAATTGCTGCTCTCAGCGCTCAGTGACTGATGGATGACTTGTGATCAAATACATGCGATGAATGCGCTGTGCAATCAGCCAAAGGAGTACACAACATATCTCTCTCTCTCCCTGTCTCTCTCTCTCCCTGTCTCTCTCATTCTCTCTCTCTCTCTCTCTCTCTCTCTCTCTCTCATTCTCTCTTTCTCTCTTTCTCTCATTCTCTGTCTCTTTCTCACTGTCTGTCTCATTCTCTCTCTCTCTCATTCTCTCTATCTCTCCCTGTCTCTCTCATTCTATCTCTCTCTCTCTCTCTCTCTCTGTCCTGCTCTTTTTCTATCCTCTTTTCTGTCTGTTCCCTGTGTCCCCCTCCTCTCTCATGTGTTCCCTCTATCTCTATCCATCCTCACCCTTTTCTCTGTGTCATGTTTCTCTCTATATATCTCTCACGTTCTCTCTCTCTCTATCACACATGTTCTTCCTCTCTATCTCAATCCCCCTCCCTTTTTTGTCCGTCTCCAGTCGTTCTCTCTCCCTTTCTTGAACTACCTCTAACGTCCTATTTTTCCCTTCTGTGTGTCTCCTGCCAACTTTTCAATTAAATTCAAAGTGGTGTTTTGGCATGACAAATAAGGGATGTGTTTAGCTAAAGCAGTCATACAAAGGATAAGGGATTACGGTAAAAGCTCCTTATCCTGTCCTTGTCTCTCTGTGTGCTCCTCTCTCTCCTCTAGTCTCCCCCTAGTTTATTCCCATTCAGCAGTGTCTCCTGTATGAGCGTTTGTTCTGAAAAATCTTGTATAGACGCCTTGTAGGCTTTAGCCAGCTTCCTCCCCAACCCCCCGACCCCCTTCCACAATTTCTCCCTCTCCTCATCTCATCTTCTCTTGTCTGCCCCCCCCCCCCCCCACCTCTCATTTCCCTCCTCTTATCCTCTCCCTACTCTCTTCCTCTCTTCTCTTTGTCCCTCCCTTTCTCCTGGCTCTCTTTGCATTATTCAACGCTAGTGCTCTTAAGTGTCCTGGACCCCAAAGTGCCTTCTCCTTCTGCTCCACAGAGCTCTGAGGCTGCATGTGTAGGCCTTTCCTGAAGCCTCCGGCACTCAACAGCCAACCCCCACCACCACCACCCCCTTCAAGTAGGACAGATAGTGGAAGATGGATGGTGGATGGGATAGAGAGAAGAAGAGAGAGAAGAAGAAGAGGAAGAAGAAGAAGAAGAAAAAAACAGAAGAAAGAAGTTTGTCTTCTGAGATCACTTTAGACACATGCTGGCATCCACAGCAACCACACTATTCTTTTATTTATAGCGCTGATGAGGCTGGGCGGGCACACCAGAGTACACAGGAACAGTCTAGAGAGGGGGAGACAGCGCATCTCCAGACATGTTGTGAAACGGCTTTTAATCACGGAAACTGTATCAACAAAAAGGTGGCCTGTCAGTGATGTGGGACAGGTAGCCTGACAAAGCATGGTTTTTTTTTAAGAAGATTTTACTATTTATTAATAATAATAATAATAATAATAATAATGGATTTTATTTTTATGGCACACTTTAAAATACAAAGAGGTCTCAAGGTGCTTAACATGGTCACAACAATAATAATGCAAGGTCATAGGAGTGAAAAATTTAGCTTGACGTGTGTTGCAGAAAGGTTTTAACATGGATGCAGACTGCATATAGTATTAGACTATTTACTTTTACATTTTCATTTTAAAATAACTTAAACTTTAATCATTTAAAAATAACTAAGTGAGGTAAAATGCCAGTAAAAAGCCCATCAAAAACAGAAAGCAAAGTGTCTACAGATTAAAATAAAGCTCATGTTGCCGGAGAGAGTGGCGGGTCAATGAAGTGCAGAAGAGGAGCAAAGTGGTAAAAAAATGGATGAAAACGTTTATTTAAGTAACGGGACGTTAGAGATGGAATATATGTCAAGGGTGTACGCAATCGCTAAAGGTTGGGTGTTCAGAGGTTGAAAATGTGTGAAATGTGTGTGTTCTCCAAGAGTTGGGTGTTCGGCTGTTTTTGAACACTGGAACAGGCCAGCAAAGTGTTTGGAGCTGTGAAAGTCTTTCCACCATGGTGAGTTGCCAGATAAAACAGTAGCTTGATTGGGACCAGGCATCATCCTTCAGTAATCATTTTTCGAAGGCATGGCTACTGAATTTTCAGAAGAGGTCCTTTGCCAAGCAAGATGGTGTTTTTTTTGTGAGAAGAGGACAAAAAACTAAACCTTGGGAAACTCCAGAGTGACTTTGAGCCTGGCATTCACTTCTGTGGCATTCGCAGAACAAAACAGAAAGGCATAAAAGACAGTGACATTCACTGAAGATATACTATAAATAGCCTGTAGCCCAACATTACATGTTTTTTCTTTGTTGTCTGGAACTTCACCTCAACTTTGCATCACTACATCGTGAACTTCTGCTGCCTCTCTATAATTCATTACAGCAACACGACATCAGTTCCTGACCCTTCTTCCAAGGACTTGTATTTTCATTGCTGCCATTATTTAGTAGCATGAAATTTTTAAACGCTCGAGCTGTTCTGGCAGAGTGCTTCCATATTCAGAACCATGTTGTGGATACTCTATGTCAGCCAAAGGACCTCACAGCGTCTCCAAAAGGGATTTTGCTTGCACTGCTTCATCGTTGGGATTCTCCTACACGGTGCCGTGATCAGGAAAACCTGTTTATTGGTTAATTGTACCTTGTAATTGCTTGGCGAAATGAAATACAAAGAGGAAGAAAGAGGGAAATAGTTATTTTAGGTCTCAGAGTTCAAGTGGGTAAACCATGTGTCCACGGGGTTAGAACACAAAATTGCTTCCTGACATTCTTGCTCAAATTGAATTTGTTCTGTCAGACCAATTGGTCTTGCATAACGGTATAACAAAAAACGGTCACAATACAATGACAAAAAAAAAATCTCAACTTTTATTTAAAACAGGTGTTGAAGTAGTAGATACTGTATGTATCATCTAACATCAAATGAGATTAAACCACCACACATGTCCGCCAGGGTGCATATGGTGAGTCATATAGTCATATCTGGGTCTCTGTGGTGGGTCTGGATTGCATTGTATGTTTAGCATGTTCTCTGCATAAAAAGGGATTACACATATGTTTGTACACAAGTCCTCCCAAGTCCACAATTTAAAAAAATATGTTAGCCCATATTCACTGTGTTCCCAGAGATTAAAAAGGATTTAACTGCTGACATTTATAAAAGGTTTTAAAGGATTACGGAGGCCGGGGTCACATCTTTTCAAATGGTTGAAGGGAGGGATTTTGTGTATATATTTCATCAGTATAATTACCTGTATTTATATTGGTAGTATTATGATTCATTTAAATTACATGATTCTTCACAAATGTATTTATACATTTAACAAAATGTTAGTGTAAATCCTAGTATGAGTGTTCTTAAAGGCAGTTATTTCACTCTAGTATAAATGGATTGAGTGTTGTGGTATCAGCAGTATCAGTACATAATGCAAAAATCAAATAAAGCAAATTAAGTTTTCATTGTAAACACAGTAATAAATGCCTTTTACACTAAATGCACTAAATACTTATCATCAGCTTTGTTCAGTTTAGAGATGTATTTAAAGGTACACAACTACCAAAATGATGTCAGTCTGCAGTAACGGTGACTAGATCATATTAGCCAACATTCTTTGTGTAAAGCTGTTACATACGTTTATTAACAGCTGTTAAAGATCTACAAAACTGTAAGAAACACTCAATAAAAACGACATGCTTCACCCATTCTGCAGATGATTTTTCAAATGCTTCCTGTCGTCCTCATTTGGTTCACATCTAGCATTTTACACCGCACATAAGGACCAGACTCAATCCAGTCAGCTTCTCGGGAGCATTGTCTCATGCTGATGATGTCAAGGTGTAGTACACAAAACAGCGTCCTCTCCTCACCCTCACCTTCACACGAGACAGAGGAGTGCTTCAAGCACTGGGCCTCAAATGTTATTATGTGTTCTCCCTCCCTACCTACCGCGCAAATGGAAGCTAATGGAGTCAGTATATAGTAACTTCATTTCTTCTCGTCACACCTTCTGCTCTCGCTTTGTTAAAGGCACCCAGTGCAACTTTGTAGGCTTGAGACTCGAAAAATAAACATTCAATTTCTAGTCTTTTTTACACGTAGTTAGTTTCAATAACTCCATACCATTACATATCGACAGTGAAGTAAATGTCAATATCATAAAGATTGTCTTATCCAGAATATTTCCATTTTGATGCCCTAATGTTGCACTGGGTGCCTTTAAAGCAGCCCATTCAGCGGTCCTCTAAAAGGTAAATGCATAAAACAAGAAAGCCGGTCTCAGGTTTGGGAATTTGGGAAAAACATGTGAGATGAAAATTCATGATCGGAACAAAATCAGCTCATTAGGTATATAGTGATGTGTCACCGTGAGGTTACCCGTGCGATTCAGTGGCATCCTATGGTTCAATTGAAACAGGAGAAGTTGTTAATAGCTTGGGGATGCATCAGCTTCAGCCTGCCTCTTAGGTCTTCTTCCTCCTCCTATGTCAAACAGAGAAGATAAACACACACTCATGCCCAGACATGGGCATACACACACACACACACACAGTCAGACACACACACACTCACACAGTCAGACACACACACACACACACACACACACACACACACACACACACACACACACACACACACACACACACACACACACACTCACACACACACACACACACATACTGTGAAACCTGCTGCAGACGAGTGTGAATTAAATCTTTTCACATCTATCAATGTGCTGCTGTATCTCACGCACCAACCCAACCCCACACCCCCACCTCACCCCACCCCCCACTCCCATCAGTCCTTGGAAGTGCTATACTGAGCTGCTTTAGGTGGGTCTCCATTGAGACTATCTGCGTCTGTCTCCCCCAGTTCCAGTTTTTTGAAATGTAAAGAGGCCTCCATGCTGACTCAGGAGACCAAGTTACTCAACACATGACGTGCCATTTCATGCATGAAAGACATTCAAAGCATTTCGAAGAAGACCACTTGACACAACACAGATCTTTTCTATTGTCAAGCCCCACTCTCTGACTTCAGGGTCGACATCTGAAACGTCACATGTCTTTTCAACACCTGAACGAGTGCAGCTAGGGCCCCCATTTTCAATGTGAGTACAGGGCTTTGCTTCAGAAAATAACGATCTTTTTCGTAATCTTATCTTTTCTTAAGTGTTGCTTTTACAGCGCTAAGTTGTTCAACACAGGAAAGAGGAAGAGTGCTTCCGGTCGTCTGTACCAGTTTCACATCCAACGTGCATGTGGTTGCAACACCAACCACATTTGTTCAAGAGCTACTTCTGCTATTGCTACAGAATAAAAAATTAAGGTCATCCAGGTTTGTACATCAGCTAGTCAGCTGAACGCTAGCTAGTTTCATATTCACAGTCAAGCTGGGGTTCTTCTATCAAGGTCAAGCTATCATTTACGAGACTTTTAATTGTTTTATTTATGGGTTTAAGAAAGGTTTACTGCATACTACAGGCTTTGTGGTAACCCATAAAATACACGTTCAAATGGCATTCAAGTGAAGTAAATTATTACAAGAATTATCTGTGTTATGACATCCCTGTCACCAGTCAAATGCAAGGACACACCTTCTAAGGAAGATAAGAAAAACAGCAAGGCGTCTGAGAAAATCCGTCCCTTTCAGATGGGTCTACAAACAGAAATAGAGGAAAGAAATCTAAATAGCAAACGGAGGAAAAGACCAGTGGATGTTTTAGTTTGGTTTGGGTTGATGAAAGTATATGAAGCATTTATATGTTGTTGTTGTTTTTTCTTTCAATAACGATGTTATGGCTTTTATTTTCCAAAAGCATATCACAGTTATAACGTACATATGGTGTATTTTTAAACATTTTACTTGATTGACCGAAGTTGGGTGATTCACACAGCTAGTGGCTGACTCTGAAGGGGCCAGTCCTGCGCTGTGGACAGTTTCCTAGGTTACTGCTCTGAGCAAGAGTCCTCGCACGTGCCAAGGATCAGATGGATGAATGGATGGACGGATGGATGGATGGATGGATGGATGGATGTTTAACATTGTTCATAACATATCAGCCCTGACCACTCCCAGCCACAGAGCAATGTTTCCAATTTCCCATAATTCATCACCGCACTCTTCCTCCGCTCCCCACTGGCGCCCCACCCTCGCCATCAGCAGTGAGTGGGATCATGATTACATGAGCCACATTAGGACTCATCCAATTGCACTCCTGCTCAAATGAAGACAACTGAGTCTCCACAGTGTATTTCAGTCAGACTACCAGAGAGAGGAAGAGGATAAACGAGCAAACGAGGGTGTTTTTTTTTTTTTCGTCCGGGGCTGACTTGACTTCCATTGGTCAATACAAACACTATTACTGTATTTTCTTCAATAAGCAAAATCATGGAACCTGTTCTCCCATCGGTATAATTCCCCCCAGAGGATCATGGGAAGGTAACAAACACAGTGGGCCTTAGGTGCCCAGGACACACTTGAAGTCCGCCACGCATGACCTAAAGCTCATTTATTAACTTGGCAAAATTATTCTGCTAATTTAATTACGTGAGCAAGATTCTAAGTGCCACATCCACTCATTATTCAACCAATTTACACCTTGCTTTGTGCAGTGAAAGGAGCAAATATAGGTTCCCCCACCTATTCTCCCACACACACACACACACACACACACACACTCTCTCACTCACATACACACACACACACACACACACACACACACACACAAACACACACACACACACACACCCCCCCACACACACACACCCCCACACACACACACACACACACACACACACACACACACACACACACACACACACACACACACACACACGAACACACTCAAACTCACAAACACACACAATATAGATTTCCCCACCTATTCTCGCTGCAAGGTTGCAGATGTGTGAAGCCTGTATGTGGTGCTTGTTGCCTTATAAAAGTTGGGGCCAGAATATGCTTTGTTGAAACACGAAGGCGATGGCATTTTTGCCAAAGGACGGATCTGGGATCATATCCATTTCTCACTCTTCCACAGCTCTCCCTGCCTGGCTTCTGTGGAGCATCTCACTGGCAACAGTGTGCCGTCTGCACCATGCAATCTTTCCACAGATGTTGCTTGCATGATCTCCGGGAACTCTTGCATCATGTTAGACACACTCGTTGTGGAAGAGCTATTACAAGAGAACCCACTTCTGAATTAGCTGAGTCATTGAATTGCAGCCTTTTTCCGGATATACTGTATACTCATGGCATGGTGAATATATGTTCATCATCTTATAGTAGCACACCTACAGTATGCAAGGGTGTTCACTATGGCTTATATACTGGGTTACATAGCGTGCAGGGGGTAGTGCACATTCATGTGTGTGTGTGTGATGTCAGTGAGTTCCCAGAATGATGTGTAAATGCACTGAGAGAATGTGATTGCGTAATTGTGTAAAAGTGTTCCATTTTAGAATGTAGATTTTGTTTCACTTCAGTGTCTCATGAAGCAAGTATTGCATGTTTTCAGCATTTTTGTCTGGGTGTTATGATTGTAAATGCCTGTGTGTTAGTTAACGTATGTACCCACCATTTCTATCTTTGTCATGTCAAGATTACAGCTCCCTTCTGTTCGTTGCCATTCAATATCAGTGTTTTCTTGCATATTTACTGTGCACTCCTTCGTCATAATATCAGACTCAATGCCAAAGAAGCCATTGTTCCTACTCAACATTATAGTCTACTATGGTGACTCCTATAGGATTTAAATGCTGACAAGGTTATTAGTGAAAAGAAAAATATTTTCATCAATCTGAATGGGTAAGCCAGCTGTCAATCTCAGCCCACAGCCTGCTGTGCGTTGACTCAGTGTGGGCGGCTACAAAACAGCGCTCACTTACCAATAACGTGTAGTGGCCTACATTAAACAAGGACTTAGTAGGAATGACTCGTGAGCTTGTGAAATCAACGTCCGTTGTTGCAAACAGAATGGGCATTTTTGTCTTGTGGCCATCCACACTGATAATGGCAAACATAATGGCCGACACACAGGCATGTCAATCATGGAGCTGACTTTTTTTTCTGACTAATGTTTCTTGCTATTTGCTGTGTTTTCTGTTTTTGTTTTTGTTTGTTTTGTTTTTGTTTCCTGCTATATTTTAAGTAATGTTCAAGCACTTTGGGTATAAGAAATATATGTTTCCCCCGCTTTGTGCTCTCCCAAACAATGGATTTGAATCCCAGTGTCCAGAACCTTCCTCTTTTGAATGGTTAAATAAACAAACCTCACAAACACTTGTCTCGCGAATTATATGGAGGTAAAATACTAACTTTACTGTCAATATAATTCTCAGTCAGACGTGGCTTTACTGTCAGTGGGATGTGTCAAGCTTTAAGGCACAACATCCACTTAACTGTTTTCTGCCTCTTAAAAAGGCTTGTCTGCAAATACCTTCAGCATAACATCAGAACTGAGACTGAGAGGAAAACTTGTGTTTCCAGGCTGAGCATGTAATTAAATTCATTAGCATGGGTCCACAAACACAAACCGAGGACTGCATTGAAAAAGGACGAAAGTCTCGGGGTTCCTCTAGTTCTGTCATTCTCCTGCTTCAGTAAATTATGAAATATAATTATGAACAAGTGTGATTTTCTCAAGGGTGCTTTGAAATACACTGAATGATTTTCATAGACAAAGGCATTGATGTTCCTTTGCCGTCATCCATCTTTTCTTGCTATTTCTTCCATTATTGTAAAGCATGTCAGATATCTGCATCTACATTCCAATAATATGAACTGTACTGACAATTGAATTTGTCAGTGGGAGAATGTGTCATTTGTTTCTGCCTTCTGTCCATGGGCCATGAACTGTGTGTGTGTGTGTGTGTGTGTGTGTGTGTGTGTGTGTGTGTGTGTGTGTTTGTGTGTGTGTCTGTCTGTGTGTGTATATATGTGCTCACACACTCACGCTTGTGTGTTCAAGTGAATCAAAATGCACAATGTGGTTTTTTTTCTCCCTGTGTGTGTGTGTGTGTGTGTGTGTGTGTGTGTGTGTGCACCGCAGCGCATGATTGTGTGTGTGTGTGTGTTTCTCTCTCTCTTTGGATCGGCCAGTACTCTATGTGCGCATCGTGAATATGGTGCACATTCATGAGTGAACCTTCTTCAAAGGATCTTAACTGACTGAAAGAGCATTGGGTTGCTCTACTCCTCAACGGTGGCGTGTGGGCGGATACTCACCGCCAATGCTGTCACGCTGCACACACACATGCACCATTTCACTTCTCCAATCTCTCTCACTCGCAAAGCCAAGAAAATGCAGAAATGTATCATTTTACTGGACACCTCTTGAAGCTAGGATTGCATCACTAAACCACACTGTGTAAAATCATGCTGTTATGCTCCCAAGTAGCATTGACGTCTGTGAATGCAACACTGTCTACAGTAGGCCACACAGACCAACAGGAATATGCTAGGACTTCATTAAATGAACTAGCTGTTGTAATTAGCAAGCAAGTATGTGCATGTCAACATTGAAGGAGATTCCCTGCACATTATTTTGCATTTAAACCATGAAGTGACATTCACAATAGTATGTATCTGTATCAGTACTGCACACATTTGGTTTCAGGTGAATACTTTTGTTGATTGTTTTCTGTTTTTGACATCATTTCAATTTTTGACCTTTATTCAAAATTGTGCATACGTGGTCAGAAACAGGCGGTGGGTCAACTTCCCCACGTGCTCGCCTTGTCCTAATCAGCTCTCTGTGGCTCAGTAGGCTGACATGCATGCTGTCTCACACCAAGAGGTTGCACCTGGGTAACAATGGGTTAAATCAAATCAATTAATCAATTCTACAGAGTACATATTTAGCCTATCCTTCTAATTCCTCGTTACTAGGTCTATGTAAAGCATTAACCATATTCCTTCCCTACGATATGTAAGGGATAACGGCCGACGAGCTGTACAGTTCTACAAAGATAATGGACGATGCGGGGCAAAGAACTCCACGACGCGCAGCGATTTAACTTTTCTACTGGGACTACGTCCAAGGTGTCCATCTATACAAACTTAATGTACACCCCATTAGCCAATCAGAAAACAGTATTTCGTTCCAGAGGGAGATAAGGGAATATTAATATAATAGGCTACATATTATTAGCTGACTAAGCAGAGGAGTAGCATCCGCATTGTTGTGTGTGTATTCACCATGCAATCTCATTTCTGCACGTGGGCCTTTTAATCATTCATTTCTTTCTTCAGGCCATTATAGGTAGGGTTTTATGGTAATTCACAAAGTCAAATATAAACCAGGAAGGGGAATACATTTATAATGATTAATTTGGACACCAATAACTGACAGCAGTGGTGCGGTGATGTCTAAGACAAGATGAATCTGGAACTACGTTTCTAACCACGGCTCAAGAGCTGTAGTTGGAACTACACAATTAAACAACAGTGTTTGCCAACGTTCAGTCGAACTATAGTTTTGGGAAACACTCGCATCACAACTGCTTGGTTCCAACTATGTAAGTTGCTAACATAGTTTGCAACTACGCTTTTTGGAAATGTAGGGGAGACCAGGGTTGGTTGACACACTTTTCATATTTCTCAGCTGTGCCATATGTTATTTTGGTCTAACCAATACCAACTGAAACATTAAGAAAAAAGAAAAAGATACATTTCATGTTCACAAATAATTCCTACATTATTGTATTCATAATTAAAGTCATGATGTGCACTTGTCCCCCTGAATTTCACCACTAAAATGTAATTTCTCTGTGTGTGCGGGGTTGTATTCCCCACTTCAGAAGGGAGCTGTACATTTGTAAGTCTGGACTGCTACCACATGCCCAGCTGTCTTTTATGACTGTGCTTGTTAGGTGAAAGTTCACTCAAGTTACCTCAGGTCTTGGGAGTTGCATATAATTATATTTATTCAACAACAACAAGCTTGTCGGGCCCACCGATGTCCTGGCAGGCCAGAGAGAGGCACAGGCCCACTGTCAGAGAAAAAAAGAGCCTGGGCTCACTCCCAGACTGCAGCAGGCAAGAGAAAAGCTAAATAAAACACATCACACAAGGTTTATGTAGAAAGAATTTAGCGTTCTCTGATGCCAAAACACTTTGTCAACAGTGATAACCACGTGGTGAGGCCATCTTTCTATGTTTTTTGCAACATAATGCAACAGCAAGGCAGAAAATAAGAACTACTAGTTCTTCTTATCAGCCCTTGCTTACACACACACACACACACACACACACACACACACACACACACACACACACAGAAGGTACACTTAAGTGCATACACAGAGTAAGAACCCTCAGCACTTAAGAATTAAAGATATACAGAAACATAAAAGTCATGTTTCAGCTAACAAAGGCATATGTTTAACACACATACATACTTGATTAAAGTCAGTTTCCTATTTCCCTATCAGTGCTGCCGCTGCAGACAGAAGGAAAGAGAGGGCCCTCATTTCAGTGACAGGCTACAAGCAACGAGCAAAGTCCGTCACACATGAACTAAAGCCATTGGGTGGCATGTGGGAGCCTTGCACTGACCTACCCACACTTGGGCTTAGGCAGAGACACTATAAGGGAGGAGACAAATCGCTGACGGGAAAAGGAATGGGGAATCCATAACGCTAAACATGGCCGATTTGTAACTGGAAGGAAGTCCTGCCCTGTATTATAAACAGCCAATCACACGGTTGAAAAGGCATAACTGCCATCTCGCCTTACCTGAAAGTTTATGTTTGATTTTTCTACCATTACCGTAGCAATTGTCGCAACATGACAGAATACATATTTTTAGGCCTTATTTGAGTGGTTGGGGGAAACATGTTCACGCCGTTTATGTGAGATTTGAATGCAGGTTCACATGATATACTTTGAATGTCTGTTTGACCATCCTATGTGGAGTTACGGATCTTCCCCCATTCATTTAGATAGGAGCCTGATCTTGTTTGCCCAAAATAGCTGTCTGGAGGTGTTGTAAAGATGGCTGCATAGTGGCAAGACTTGCCTAGAAGGACTTCACCTTGCTCTTCGTATTCAATTAAATTAAATTAAATTAGTAAAATAATTTTGTCAAGTTATTAAATGAGCTTTAGATCATTCGCAGCGGTATTTGCTCATTGCTTTGCTCATTGCCACTTGCCTGTCAATGTAATTGGGGCCCGGAGAGTGTTTCTGTGTGGAGAGACTTGTTCACCTACTTGTGCAAAAACTATATATACCGTACGTGATATTTGCTTGGCTCTTTTCTGTCTTTCCTCTTCTATGACTCTACCACTGTGGGGAGAGAGATCAGCGGGATAAATAAAAGCAGACAAGACCAGTCGTGGTGTCACATTATTTTGCTATTCACAACACAATGCATAGAGGGAGAGCACTCTCCCGTTACGACACCAGATAAATCCTCTGTACTAAAGCTATGTTAGCCAGTAAGCATCACTTAATGATAACTGATTAATATCAAAGTATAGCTGCTTCCTATCTCTATTAACTGAAAGTAATACATTTTCTATTTCCCTATCTATGTATATATCCCTATTTAACGCAGTTCTTTTTTTGACACAGCAAAATTGAAAAAGTTGTCCTCACCTCAACAGTTAGTGACCTTCAGATGTTTTGGCAGAGTGGATGTGTTCAGGTCAAGAAGGCAATCATTTTAATCATTTTTTTGTGACAGCACCCTGTAGTGTAGACCTGGAAATTAACAGTGTGCCAACTAACCTGCTCTCTCATACCCTGGGTTAAGTATGATAGGCTTATTAATGAACTGTTGACCCAGTTCAATACGTCTGACAGATAGACACATGCTGGATTATGAAAAAAATAACAGTATTGTATCCGGGGAGGTGTAGAGTAAGATACTGGCAGCAGGGTGAGAGCTGTGGTGGAAATGTGACACCCTGTTTGTAAGCACTATCTCACTGGTATTTTGAGGGGGGGAGCCCTTTACCGACTACAATTTAGAGAGAATCTCATATCCTCTTTTAATAATGCATGGCTGTTGCTGTAAATTTGATTTAACCCTGTCAAACATGCACGTTAAAGTGTCCTCAGCCACTAGTACAACTGTCCTCACCAAGGGTCAGCTTTACAGTAACAAAGACACTGACTGCATTTAGATGACAATGTATGTGTTACAACTGATATCCGGTCTTCCCTGTACCCACCTTGTGTATTCAAAATCTGAACTGTATCCGCTATTGGGAGTTGCTTTTACTTTTGCTTTTTTTTATGGTGATTATGAAAACATTATTTTGCCCCCTTTTGCATGGCAGGGGTGTTCTTGCAAAGGCCTGCGTTATCACATTTACAGGCTTTTTGTCTGTTTCTATGTTTAACGGTTCTAGGAATCCCATTTTAAATGATTCCCTAAAAAACAGTAGGTAGCCTACACCGATATGAAATTAGAAGTCGGCTGAGTGAAATGGGTTGCCATTGAGGCCATGGTTCTTTGGGACGCTATGTATCTATTTATTTATATTCCGAAGTAGATTTCCTAAGCTGTTCGCTACACGGCCACACCTAGTAGGGGTTTTTCTTGATCACGGGAGCTTATCCGTCAACCGTGTTCTCCTCATCAGACACCATCTGTCAGCTTATTTCCGATGTAATGCCACAGAGCGCGTAGGTCATGGTCTTCAGCCGGTTATAAGTGTCTTTTAAAACACTGATTTCTGCTTTCTTCGCAAGAAGGCGATCGAGTAGCGTTTCTGGGTGCAGCTCTAAGATGCTTGCAAGAGTTGGAGCATGCTCGTTGGCTGCCTGTGTTCCTGACGTCAGGGAGATTGTGTGAGAGCGCGTGGAGTCTGGCAGTGAGCGCCCTCTCCCTCTACCCGCCGCCCGAGCCTCCATTGTGAGCAAGCTGAACGATGCGAGCGCTCCTAGCCGCCGCCGCCGCCCATTAGACACCCGCAACCAGAGGAGTTCGTACAACGTACCCCCGAAAGAGGGATCTAAGGAGCGCAGGAGACGCAGAAAGGCTTTTATTTTAATCAGAAATATCACGTTGTCGTCCGGGTTTTAATGCTTTAGCTAGACGCAATAGGAGAGAGAGCGAGAGAGAGAGAGCGCGAGAGAGAGAGAGAGAGAGAGAGCTAGACAGCCTGGAGAGGGATAGGGAAGAAATAGAGAGGTAAAAAGGGATTGCCGGTTTTGCACCTCGCCTGTTTTGGAGTAAAAGAAGAGCCGAGGTTTGTCTAGCCATGGGATGTACACTGAGCGCAGAGGAGAGAGCAGCTCTGGATCGGAGCAAAGCCATCGAGAAAAACCTCAAAGAAGATGGGGTCACTGCCGCTAAAGACGTCAAATTACTCCTGCTAGGTAATGCCCTGTTCTGGGAGAAATCGCCACAGTCGGAGTTCTTTGTGCTCTCAATAAATACACAGCCTACACAACATTATCGGTGTATTTGTACATCCGCAGTCGGATTCTGTGGGCAAATATCCTGTTAGAAATGCAATATTTTAACAGCCACAGTGGCAGGCAGGGGTTCTCACCTCCTTATGTCTCTCCTCCCCAACAGGAGCCGGGGAATCCGGCAAAAGCACCATCGTCAAACAGATGAAGTAAGTGGCATGATTTAAGTTAATTTCCAGTGTGGGATGTGAGCTTGGATGTGCCCCCCCCCCCCAACACACACACACACACACACACACACACACACACACAGAGGCACACACACACACACCACACACAGGCACACACAACTACTGTCCGTTCCGTTGCCTTGTTGGTGATTAGGACGTCCGCCATATTTCTAGGGAGTTATTACCTATAGCAAAGATAGGATCACGTAGGGAAGTCAGTGCTCATGAATGTAAGACGTTAGCCTTGCGGTTCTCCCGTAGGAGAGAATAATCGATGTGCTGTTCACGGAAATGGTGCTGAAAGCAAAACCTGTGGTCGTGTGTGTGTGTGTGTGTGTGTGTGTGTGTGTGTGTGTGTGTGTGTGTGTGTGTGTGTGTGTGTGCTACAGTCTTGGCTAGCGTTCTTTGAAAGCCTCTGCCTGTTTAGCTTCTATGCACCTTGAAGGAACCGGCACCTTGTGTAGGGACATTATTATTCAACCAATTAATCTCAGTGGAGTGATTCCCCTCGTGTTTGATCCTTTGGTCTACCTATTGGCTTTAAATATTAAAATATGAGAAATCAGCCTGTTATAAATTCCACCCAGTGGAAGTCTTAATAGCCCATGGCAATAGTGATGCCTTCCTATATATCTTGCAAGCTGGTTTAGATGTAGTCATTTGGATGTCTATTGGCCTGCTTGTACCGAAAAAAGATTGAAATATAGGCCTGTCACTCAACTTCATTCAACCAACCCACCAGGAATATGCAGTAGGGCCTAATGCAAACACTTATGTGTGCTTAATAAATGTGTATTCAACCTGGACTACTCGTTTGGCTACTTGTATGACATTGTGGTTGAATAGCCTTAGTCTGTGGAATAAAATGGTGAGCTAACACCCGAACTTCTCCTTACGGCCATTTTTATTTTCTTGCGGCCATCCCCAGACACCCATTTCTGTGCCCAACTGCACATCATTAAAATCTCAGTCGTGACTTATTTGTCATCGAAGATGTGATTTAATTTATGGGAACTCAATTACATCTGTTACTCTTAGCCTACATTCTGACTCCCTTATGTAAGCCTTTGTGATAGCCTACCTGCTGTCGACAGTGACCGTTGGGCTTAAGAAATCAAAGTACGTTTGTCTGTATACTGATGCCAAGCACTGCAATATGTCAGATATGCATACTGTGTGTGCCATTTGAAATGTTATAGTGAGTAAACCAAATCATGCTTCAGAATGAGATCAAATGATCAAATGAATGCGGGTTTCAGACGCTCGGTAGAAAACGCCTCCCATTTTCAAGTGTTTGTTGGATCTCTGCCATTTTCGA
>NC_137926.1:8953170-8980670 GCF_963457725.1 Sprattus sprattus | reverse complement strand
AAGGGAACAAACTGTTTCGGATTGTGTGTTTTCTGGGTTGTTTTTATGAATATCCTCTATTGTGACTCAAATGTAGACCTCTCATTATTTCAGTAACCCGTGTAACCCATACCACGATTCCCCTGTGTCTGTCAGCGATTGCAGAGTTGAGTGTGTCCCCGTTGTGTCCATATACAGCAACATGATATGGCATGTTACTACGTACGTGGATGATACAGTGTGTGGGATTGTGTAATGTGTAGTATTTTAGTTTTTGATCGGGGCATTTAGAGAATGTGTGTTTGAGTGTGTATCTGTGTGCGTGATTCTAACGTGTGCTCCCTCCTCCTGTGCGTTCTCGCAGGATTATCCACGAGGATGGTTTCTCTGGAGACGACGTGAAGCAGTACAAGCCCGTGGTCTACAGTAACACCATCCAGTCCCTGGCCGCCATCGTCCGTGCCATGGACACCCTGGGTCTGGAGTACGGGGACAAGGAGCGCAAAGTAAGTCAGACCCCACCAGTCCTCCACACACACACACACACACACACACACACACACACACACACACACACACACACTCTTCAGCAGGAACACCCAGTCCATAAGGACCAGACGTGGATCACATCTCCCTCTCCTCTCCACTCACTGCCCACACACCAGCACTTCTTTTTCTTTCTATGTCGTTTTCTATTTCTTCTTCAAAAAAAAAAAAAAAAAGCTATATTTATTGTTACACCAGGTTTTATTGCTCTTAGCTTGACTGTTCTCTCCCTTGTACGTCGCTTTGGACAAAAGCGTCTGCTAAATGACTAAATGTAAATGTAAATGTAAGAGACGAAGTCCGAATATGAACATGGAAACATGAAAACATGGATAGTCACCTCACTATGATCTCAATTTAGAGGAAGCACACAAACAATGGGGAGAGATGAAATATGGCTGGCCACTGTAGCCTGGTCTTAGTATACTCTCTAGCCTCCATCACAGAGAGACGGATACAGCGCTCAGGAGGATGACACATGAGTAGTCACTATAAGCCTTAGTGCCTAACTTCCCCCCTCCTCTGTCACAGAGAATCAGGCCAGTAGGGAACACAGATGCTATCAAACTGGCATACTGTTACTGTGCTAAACCAGCTGTATTGCTTTAGTAGTGCTTATTGTTGTAAGGTAAAACAAGCAGCTCTTACTCATAGTGCCTGCTGGCTGATTCACTATTTAGCCAAGCTAAAGTGAACACTAAAAGTGATGATTCACTATTTGTAGTTCTTTGAAATACTATACTCTGCAGTCACTATAATTCAATGAAATAGCTACGTTTGCCCTGTGCTAATCAATGTAGGTCAGATCTGACTCATGAAAAGATGCTGTTGGACACTGAAACACACTTATTGAGAGCTACAGAAGAGTAATATCTATTTTATCTTCAGAATGATTGTGTATATTAGGTGGAAATTGATGAGAAATAAACTCAACATGACGAATATAGCTTAAGATTAGATTAAGGTGTGAATGAGACCTCGGTTTTATTTGAGAAATCAGGTCATCCTAGCTCTGACATCAGTGATATAATCTGTTGAGGTCACGTCTTTGATTCATCTTCAACTGAAATCCATCTTCACCTCTGTCTTATCCTTTCCCTCCTCAATTAATCATCCTGAATAATTATCTAGCCGCAGCACAGTAGCTTCTGTTAGCTGTCAGTGCTGCTTTTAGGTGCAGTCTGACTCGTAAAGCTAAAGACTAAAGACTAATTCATCCCATATAATCCTTCAAATGTCTGCAGAATGTTTTGTTTGTTAGATTGTAGTTTATATATTGTATAATGTGAGTGTGATTTATGATGACGTAATTTATGCTGATGCACAAGACTCTCAAGTTAATAATGATTTTGGTTAAGATTACGACAACTGATCATTTTTCATGATGATAATGAGAACGATGACGGTGAGAATAAGAATGATGATGTTGATGATGATGTTAATGATGACGATGAGAAGAATGATGACGTTGATGATGATGTTAATGACGACGTTGATGATGATGTTAATGATGACGATGAGAATGATGACGTTGATGATGATGTTAATGATGACGTTGAAGATGATGTTAATGACGACGTTGATGATGATGATGATGACTGTTAGAAAAATGATGATGATGACGATGGTGATGACGGCAATGATGTTGATGACGTTCTTGAGAAAAGTGGAGATGCTTGTTCTGGACTTCTCTTAATCCAGACTAGTCTGGTTATATTTGCATACCATTCAGGCTACACAAATACGCTCTTACACACACACACACACACACACACACACACACACACACACACACACACACACACACACACACACACACACACAGATATAGACTCCCAAAGGTTAAACATGTGAGAGAGGTGACAGCTCATGGCCAGCGATGATGATGACAGTCTCCAGCAGACAGAGGTGAGCGCCGGTCACACCATCTCCGCGACACCCAGTAATTACACTCA
This sequence comes from Sprattus sprattus, assembly GCF_963457725.1. NCBI lineage: Eukaryota > Metazoa > Chordata > Actinopteri > Clupeiformes > Clupeidae > Sprattus > Sprattus sprattus. The sequence continues at coordinate 8,978,190 of NC_137926.1, read as the reverse complement.
GAGAAGTCGTCACTCCATGTGAGGTCATTTCACTCACCCTGGCCAGAAGTTCTTGGTTACTTCAATCAGTGCGGGGGAACGGAGTGTGCAGCCGTCTGAAGTATCTGAAATAATCCCACTGATATTGATTGGGGTACTGGATGTCTTGGATGGGCTAAAAGAGGAGGAGTCTTGATATCCAGATTAGATATCCTCACAGGAAGCAGACCTGCTTCATCTATGACAGACAAGAACAGAGGAGAAGATGATAGCAGACTGGGCGTGTCTCGGTGTGTGTGTGTGTGTGTGTGTGTGTGTGTTTGTGTGTGTGTGTGTGTGTGTGTGTGTGTGTGTGTGTGTGTGTGTGGGTGTGTGTGTGTGTGTGTGTGTGTGTGTGTGTGTGTGTGTGTGTGTGTGTGTGTGTGTGTGTGTGTGTGTGTGTGTGTGTGTGTGTGGTGTGTGTGTGTGTGTGTGTGTGTGTGTGTGTGTGTGTGTGTGTGTGTGTGTGTGTGTGTGTGTGTGTGTGTGTGAGTGTGTGCGCGCAAGTGGCAATCTCAGTGTATGGGTGTGTGCATTCATGTGTATTGGTTGGACTTGGGCTAAATCACAGGCTAAGGATGTGTGCACAGCTGCACGTCACCTGGACTGTGTGTAAGTGTGTGTGTGTGTGTGTGTGTGCGTGTGTGTGTCTCTGTATGCTGAGCGTATTTGTGTTCATCCTTGAGTGTGTGTGTGAATGTACATGTTTGTGTGTAGTTGCTCCTCGAGGCTAGTGTGGGTGTGTGTGTGTGTGTGTGTGTATTAGTCTCTGTATGCTGAGTGTATAAGTGTTCATCCATGCGTGTGTGTGTGTGAACATGCATGCGTGTGTGTAGTTGTTCCTCCTGGCTAGTGTGTGTGTGTGTGTGCTGTATTTTCAGACAGGGCTGTGCTGGTGTGAGCAGGCTGTGTGTGTGTGTGTGTGTGTGTGTGTGTGTGTGTGTGTGTGTGTGTGTGTGTGTGTGTGTGTGTGTGTGTGTGTGTGTGTGTGTGTGTGTGTGTGTGTGTGTGTGTGTGTGTGTGTGTGTGTGTGTGTGTGTGTGTGCTGTGTTTTCAGGCAGGGCTGTGCTGGTGTGAGCAGGCTGTACAGGCCAGCTGGCTCACACCTCTTTACCTCGAGGTGTGAAGCTTTTATTGGAACGTTTCTTTAAGCCATGCAGCGTCTGTGGATCGCTCTCTCTCTCTCTCTCTCTCTCTCTCTCTCTCTCTCTCTCTCTCTCTCTCTTTCTGTCTTTCAGCCATGCAGCGTCTGTGGATTGCTCTCTCTCTCTCTCTCTCTCTCTCTCTCTCTCTCTCTCTTTCTGTCTTTTAACGTTTCTTTCAGCCATGCAGCATCTGTGGATCTCTCTCTCTCTCTCTCTCTCTCTCTCTCTCTCTCTCTATCTATCATTCTGTCTTTTTCCAATTCAAAAAGTGCTTCATTACCATAATATATTACAGTATTGCTGAAGTGCAAGTTAAAGGAAGTAAAAGGGTGCATACAATACCACAATTAAGTATAAAAGTATAAAACAATAGTTACAGTAATACAAATAGACAAATATCAATCGGTATAAAAACAGTATTTATAATGAATCATACTGTATGTATTGATAACAGCAAGACTTGATTACAAGAGTTCTTAGCGGTTGTTCCTCACTTCATGACAGGAAGTGGCGTAGCGAGGAGGCGTTTCTCCCTCTCCCCCAAGAGATATGGGAGCCTCCCCTCCTCACTTATGTTTGTCCGTACATCTGAATACTTTGCACATTCCGTGTGAAAAATGTAGCTGTGTCTTCTCTGCTCCCTGCTCACAGTGGGAGCTTAGTCTGCCTTCTGTTAGTAGAATGTAGAATGGTTATCTAGCCTACATTTCCCATAAAACCTAGGTGTGATTAGTTTGTGTGTTCTGAGACGAGGAGGAAGTGGAGTGGTGTTGAAATTAATGAAGGGTGATCTTTTTAACCCTTCAGCAAGGAGTTGTCTCCTTAGCACTCAACTTCCACACGAATGACTCTGTTGACTGTCAGACAATTCCAGAGTTTGTAGTGCATGATGGGTAATGTAGTTTCAATTTAATAAAACTACATATGGAATCATGCAAAATATTACCACGTATAACTTTATCTTCAGATGACTTCTTTCATCTACAAAAGCAGTTTATTAGCCACATGATTTTATTCAAATGCCAGGTTGTCACCTTCTTTTTTTTCATATACCGTACACCCCAAAGAAATGTCAAGAAGGTATGGCGTAATGAAAAAATACATACCACCAACGCCTACTCTCTCTCTTTTTCTTTCATCTCTTCCATTAGTTTAACCTTGCCCTCTCCTCTATTTTCATTAGCCCACCCTTTGAGCTCGTATTTGACGTGTTTTCAAATCTTTCCTCTCTCTCACACACACACACACACACACACACACACACACTAACACACATGCACAAACACACACACACACACACACAGGCACACATCCTTTCAACCTCCTCCTCTTCATATCTGTCACTGTCGTTGCCTCTCACTCTATCTCTATCACTGTATCTGAACCAGTCCTGTTGCCATAGTGATCTTGTGTTTTTTTTTACCTCTCTCCCAACAAATTCCACAGGTCTATGTCCAAGGGCGACATCAGTGGAGGGGCATAAAGAGACAAGGAAACGTCTGTGTGTGTGTGTGTGTGTGTGTGTGTGTGTGTGTGTGTGTGTGTGTGTGTGTCTGTGTGTGTGTGTGCGTGTGTGTTAGTGTGTGTGTGTGTGTGTGTGTGTGTGTGTGTGTGTGTGTGTGTGTGTGTGTGAGTGTGTGTGTGTGTGTGTGTGTGTGTGTCTGTGTGTGTGTGTGTGTGTGTGTGTGTGTGTGTGTCTGTGTGTCTGTGTGTGTGTGTGCGTGTGTGTGTGTGTGTGTGTGTGTGTGTGCGAGAGACCATGGGGCAATACAGGGTAGTAGTCTCTCTGACATGTGACTGCATGGGAGCCATGTAAACACTATGTATCACCCAGAGCAAGCCCCCTGACACACACATTATAAATATGCCCCCTGACACACACATTATAAATGTACACCCTTCAGGCTTCCGTGTAGTTAGTGTGTGTTCTTTCAGTCACTGGCCTCATTTTTGTTAGTAATTACCAAGAACAAAAATAGCTGAGGGTTCTCCTCATAGGAGAGTGACTTATGAGATAAGTGAGTTATGTCTTCCATCTGGAATGAAAGATTGATTTGGGAGCCACTCCACTCTCTGCTGCCCTGTGTAAAAGCTGAAGTCCCAGCATGCATTGCTCTTCTCTCTGACCTCATCAGAGTGCCGCCTTTCATCCCCACACCTGCTCAGCTGCAAAGGGCTTATCTCAGAGAGCACACACACGCACACACACACACGAACACGCACACACACCCTGTCAGAGCGGAACATGGCAGCAAAGCAAAATGAAGCACAGGTTCTGATCAGAATATCGGATCGCGTCTCTGAGTTTGCATGCAAAGGTGTGAGGTTGCTATTCACCGCTATGCCTCGCATTCCAGTTCAACCAATTTACATCCAAGCCTTTGTGCTTGGATCTAGTGGTTTCCGTGCCGACACCTGTGTCGTGTGGCCTGTTTTGCATATTCCGAAGCCCAGCCTGCCATTATGATGTCAGGTGATGTCCTGTTTCAGATGGAGGGAGGGGCTGATTATTTCAACATGGCTCTTGGGGGCCACGTGCCAGCTCCTTGGCACCGCTCACCACCCAGATGGGCCACCGTGCCATCCGCTCTAGTGCCACTGCTGCATGGCACCAACCGAACCCAGCCCACCCTACGCCTGACCGTCCCACACCCGTCACTGTGGATCCAGACAGGATGCTGCACGCATGCTAATGTATGCCACAGTCGCCCAAAAATAGACCTGCAAAATTGGATTAGAACAGCGGGAGAGTGTTGGGGGAAAAGAGCTGTTTTATTTATTTATAGTTATTTATTTATTTACCTTTGTCTGTGCCTGGCTTCTCCCTGACTGGGGAGTGTGTGGGTGCGTGTGTGTGTGTGTGTTGGGAGGGGGGGGGGGGTTGGGTGAATGAGTGTGCAGACTTGAGGATTGTGAGTAATCCCTGCAGATTTGTTGACTCCCTGGCCAAGCACAGCTATTGCGCACACAGGTCCATCCGTATGTCAGGGGGAGCAGATGTGATGCCACAGCACACGCCCCTCCGGTGTCGGAGGCTTTCTTTTGGGGTCGGATGGGAGTGATGGAGCTGTTATGCCTGCATACGTCAAGGCTGTTGGTGCTAAAGGCCCTTTTTCCAAAATCACTGCAGAATTTTGTTACACTGTTGACATCATCTGTGTGTGTGTCTCTCTCTGTTTTTCTTTGTGTGTGTGTGTGTGTGTGTGTGTGTGTCTCTCTGTGTGTGTATGTAACTAGAGAGAATGCCTGCCTGGTTGATGGGTGTTGTTGAAAAACAGCACTGAGGCAGTACTGGGAGATACAAAGACACAAGAGTAGTCCCAACCTCTTGACTGAGATGGCCAGTGTGTGTGTGTGTGTGTGTTTGTACCATCTGTTGAGGGTGGAAGAGGTTGTTATGACAACAGTGCACCGAGTGTCCTCAATTGTGTTTTTTTTTTGTGGCTGTGAGGAGAATAGGAGAGGATAGGAGTGGATTCTGTTTGCTTTCCCCCAAACCCAGATCCCCCCTTTCATGCTCCCAATCCCAGCAGCTCCATTTGAGATGCAGACGGGGGTTGGGGAGAGATGTGTGGAGCGGCTGGAGTATTCCCAGGTGTCTCTCTGCAACACCGCCACTGCCGCCGCCAACGCTCCCACTCCCACTCCCTCTCCCACTGCTGCTGGCGCTGACGCTCTCCAAAATCCTCATTAGGGAGGTGAGAAAAGAGAGACATGGATGGTGGAACAAAAGAACAAGCCGTCTCACCCCATCCACAGCTACAGAGTGATAGAGAGAAAGAGAGAGAGAGAGAGAGGAAGAGAGAGAGAGAGAGGAGGATTGAGAGGCGGGAAAGAAAAAATAGTCAAACACACAAACAAATATAGTCTATACTATACAAGTATACAGAGAGAGATAGATAGATAGAGAGAGAGAGAGAGAGAGAGAGAGAGAGAGAGAGAGAGAGAGAGAGAGGAGGATTGAGAGGCGGGAAAGAAAAAATAGTCAAACACACAAACAAATATAGTCTTTACTATACAAGTATACAGAGAGAGAGAGCGAGGAGGAGAGAGAGAGGAAGTGAGAAGGGGGGAGAGAGAGGCTTCTTAAGTAAAGGAGGATTTGAACAGGGTTGACATTAAGGCAAATGACAGTGGGATCTTGCAGGAAGTGTGTTAAGGACACAGACTGTGTTAAGGGAACGGAGTGTGTTGGGCCAGGGTATGTGTTTAGGACACGGAGTAGAAATGTGATGAAACCGTACGTTGCCTTTGCTGTTGTGTTGCTTTTAAGGCTTGCCTAGATAACAGGTTGATGACAGATGATTTCACACTAGAAATGGTGACCAAATACTGTGTGAAATTAAGACAGTGTGTAGTGTGTGTTTGTGTGTGTGTTTGTGTGTTTGTGTGTGTTTGTGTGTGTGTGTGTTTCTGCATGCACTGTCAGAGTTACTGAAAGGTGTGCATGGGATCCAGGTCTATTCTGACAGGCAAACGAAGGTCATTTCATCGGTGTGTGAGTGTGTGTGTGTGTGTGTGTGTATGTGCGTGTGTGTGTGTGTGTTGGGGAGATCTCTCCCCCGAGCCCCACACTGTATCTCATAGTGTTTTGTCTCTTCTGTCACACCTTATCAGGCTCAAGCGCTCTCTCTCTGTGAGCCATGATGTCCGCACTCATAACCCCTCCTCCCCCCTGAGTCTTTTTCTCACTCTACCCAGAATCCGGAACGTTCCGCGGAGTCCGTTACCTACCTGGCCCAGTAACCTTTCCTCTGTCTAGCACCTCTGATCACAAGGGAATGTTCCGGCATTCTTCCGGCATGTTCTCCTCTTTCCAGGCAGAGTCCATCAAGTATCTGCTGCCGATGTTGCTACCAAACCTGCTCAAAAAAGGTTGGCCTAAAGGTCACAATAATTGCCAGCCAATAAATCGATGGCCAGAGAAGCCATTTGGCCGCGTTTGAACCCCCGTGGCGGTTTCGCTCAGCTGATTGCAGTGACATTATCAATAACTCAAGTCACTGAGTGCCTCAGGTAGCATTTACATACATCACACATAAGAGATACATTAGATGGCGGGGAAATATTTGGACCGTAGCATAGCAACAGTCAAGTTCTGTCCCTAATTATGGAAAGGGTTTTAATTTGATGACCTTTGGTGAACTACACCTACATCCCTCAGCAGTGACACTGCACACAGGGGAATTAGGGAAAGTTATGCCGGAATATGTCAAGGATATTGGTGTTTCCACCCCTTTTTTTCCCAAATCACTGCAGAATTTCCTTACACTGTTGACATCAGTCTCTGTGTGTGTGTGTGTGTGTGTGTGTGTGTGTGTGTGTGTGTGTGTGTGTGTGTGTGTGTGTGTGTGTGTATGTGACTAGAGAGGATGCCAGCCTGGCTAACAGGTGTTGTTGAAAAACAGCACTGAGGCAGTGCCTTAAGAGATCCAAACACACAAGAGGAGTCATAACCTCTCCACTGAGATGGTTGTCATCCCAAGAGTGTGTGTATGTGTGTGTGCAAGGTGTGTGTGTTTGTACCAGCTGTTAAGGGTGGAAGAGGTTGTTATGACAACAGGGTGCGAGTGTCCTCAATTGTTTTTTTGGTGGGTGGTGGCTGTGAGGAGAACAGAAGAGAAGTGGATTTAGTTTGATTTCCCCAAACTTATCCAAAAAGGTTGACCTCAAGGTCACGTTAATAGCCAGTCAATAAATGAATGGGGGAAAAAAAGCTATTCAGCTGCATCTAAACACCTGTTGTGGTTCGTTCTCTCGACAGCTGATCAAAAGTGACGTAATCAATAAAAGTCACAGAGTACTCCAGGTCACATTTACATTCGTCACAAAAAACAGACACCTGGGCTGGAGGGGCAACATTTGGACAGTAGCATAGCAACAGTCAAGCTTCTGATTTCAGCGCCCTAATTATGGGAAGTGTTTTAATTTGGCCACATCCGGTAAACTGTACAAGCATCTCACAGTAGCGACAAAGCAATAAGTAAAATCAGTTCACACTAGGAAAGGCCCATAGGACTCAGAGATAAAATGAATCTTCTAAATATGTCTAATTTAATTCAGCTTGGTTCACATGTTTTGGTAAAACGAGTGTTTTTATGACATTTACCGCAGCATGTCCATAGCTTTGGGTGCATTCCTTGCCCTCAGATACCCTATTATGGTATGCCAAGATAGCCACAGCCACTGATTGCCTTTTTATGCACTTTTAGTATCTTGTTGTTAAAATGGTCAGATGATCTTCGACAAAAAAGGAACAAATATGCCCTATGCATGTTTTCTTCAGAGAATATAATCTCTCGTTGTAAAGCCAGGCTGTATGAGCGTTAGGCCTTGACCAACTTAAACGAGTTTGGAGGGAGTAACTCCTTTTGGTGGTAACACCCATCCAGTCTACTGCCATCCAGAGGCCGCAGTGTCACAGCTGTAGAATATGTAACGTTCAGAGCAGATTTACTAATGTGAGCGTCCAACCGGAAGACCTGCCCAACAGTTAGATCGGCCACACCGGCGTGGTCTCACCGCAAAAAAGACTGGATACGAGCAAGAGACTGCATCGGCAACAGAAAATCAATGTACTTTGATCAGGGATTCCCAATATTCTCCCTAAGAGCTTTATCCAGTTGGCCCAAACTGCCTGATGATGAGGGACGGAAAGGACTGGCTCTGGAAATGATCCAGGATCGATCTAGGATGAGTCCACACCAGCTTACTGGCATGTCTGACCCATTGATCCAGGACCGATCTAGGATGAGTCCATATCTGACCCAGCTCAGCTGTCGTGCGGAGCCACTTACTGATGAGTCCTTGCAATCAATGGTGTGTAGGACAGCCCTTTTTTTTCGGAGAATTACCACACGCCTCTCACAGCAGATTAAAATGTCAACTCAATGCGATTTACGCCCGTGGTAATTAATATTCTTTCATGTCAAATCTCCGGGGCGACACCACAGCGCATCGGCTCATTGCGTCCCTGTTTAGGACACGGCGCTTTACTCGTGCTCACTCCCAGAGTCATGCCCAGGAATACAAACTTCAAAGTATTTTCATTCATTGAAATGCTCTGTGCAGATATACCCATATGCTGATAGGCGCATTGTGTTACCTCCTGGTATGAAAGGCGCCGTATAAATAAACTATGATTGATTTGATTTGATTTGATTTGATTTGATTTGATTTGATTTAATATCTGTCCACTGTGACTGTCCTCACAACATCTTGTGTTGTAGTGTGTATAACATGGCCTCTACAGTAGAAGGGAGTGGTAGATAGTGTAGATTCATGGGTGGCATTTGTCATTTAAAGGAGCCATGGACATTATTAATTATTAATCTTAATTTATCTTTATTTCCCATCCACTGCATTAGGTAGATGGTTCATCTATAGGTCAAGTAGGGGGGTCTATTTCTATTTCTGTTCAGATGTCGAAGAAATGTATCTGCTGTTTGTCTGGAAGAAATTAAGAAAATTACAGTGCACTTAAAATACAGACCCCTTCACATGTTGTTATGTCGCAGCCTTGTGCTAAAATTGTTTGAATTAATTTCCCCAGCATCAATGAATACTCAAATCCCCTATTTGAATCTGCTTGAGAGAATCTGCAGAGAAGAATGGCAGAAAATCCCCAAATCCTGGTGGCATACCCAAGAAGACTCAAGGCTGTAATCAGTGCCAAGGGTTGTTCAACTAAATATAGTAAATGGTCTGAATGCTTCCATCAATGTGATATTTCAGTTTTTCCATTTAAGTAAATTTGCACACCAAAAATAGAAAAAAATATAAATTCTTAATGCACTGTATATGGCCTCATTTATAGGTAAAAAATAACGTATCATTGTGTACCATGACCTTTGTCATGTACCAATCAAAACGAATTGACTGTTGCCAAATTTACAGCCAGGCTAAATTTCTAGTTAGCATTCATCAGTGGCGACGGCCCTATTGCCAGTGATTGACAAGCAAGTCTGCTGTGTTTTGACTAGTTAGCTCGCTAGTTTATGACTCAGTGCTGCTGATTGAATGTATTAAACTTGAGCAGCTCCACAGAGCGGTGTGCACAGGTGGACCTGTCCAACACTTTGCGAAAGTGCGAAATAATGAAATCTCATGGGTTTCATTATGATAACCGAAAAGCTATATTTAAGTTTCTCTCTCTTCTCTCTCTCCCTCTCTCTTTTCTCTTACCTTCTTCTGTCTCCCTCTCTTTTCTCTCGCTCTTCTTTCTCTATCCCTCTCTCCCTCGCCATCTCTCTCTTCTCTCTCTATCCCTCTCTATCTCTATCTCCTCTCTCTCTTTCTCTCTCATTCACTTTCTCTCTGTAGCTCAGTAGCTCCACACATACAGTCATATACCCCTTTTCTCTCAGACACGCTCCACACTTTGCTCTTACGGGTGTTGTCCGTTTTTCGAATCTCAGTGTCTGCTGTATCTCACTGCTGATTGTAGTTACCCCTCCGTTGAGGTACCAAGTAGTGCTGACAGGGACCATAGGGTGGAGCTAGACAAACCGCTGAATATTGATTGGATGTTGAAGCCGATTTTCAGCACGAGATAATCACTGTCAGTGTCCAGCTTTGGGTCGTGAGAGCGAGTGACGAGAGGCGATGAAGCAGCAGGTCTCCCTCTGGCCTCCCCTTCCTGCGGCCGCTCTGGACTGCGGTAGATTACAGTTCTAGTCTGCAGCCGACCCTTGGACCCATCTGGGCCGGCTCCATCCCCAGACCCGGCTGCGGCTGTCTGCCGTGGCGTGAGGGAGTCACTGAAGGCCAGAAATAAAGAGACCGGGGAGACAGGCAGCACCTTGGCCAGATGGTCTCCCACAGTCTGCTGGCGAACTATCCACTCCTCACACACACACAAGCTCACACAAGCTCACACACACACACATGCTAACCATTCACTAGAGCAGAAACGTCACATCTGTGTGTGTGTGTGTGAGTTGTGTGTGTGCAGGGGAGATGACACTTGCTGAATATCCTGAGAGAAAGAGAAATACCAAATGGGAGGAATACAGAGAGAAATAAAGCGAGAGAAAAGAGAGAGAGAAAGAAAGAGGGGGGAGGGCAAAGAGAGAATGAGACTGCAGATGTGTGTTTTCTGGAGTAACCGTCATATTCCCTCTAGTGCCCCCCCCCCCCCCCCATCCTTGCTTAGACTTGCCATCGCCAGGCAACCATCTCTGCAGGCTCACACAGAGACAGAGTAGCAACCAATCATCACGCGGCTTATAATTCCCCCCAACTCTCCTGGGTTAATGTCCATCCTTTGTGATGATAATAACACAGGTTGCAGTCTGGTAAAGGTTACGCTCACTTCATTTCGAGGAGATTGGAGCGCAGTGCTGAGGGACATGGCCGCAAAAAAAAGTACATTATTATTAGAATTAAGTCCTTTTTTTTGAGTGCATCTTTATTTTTTTATGCCCTTTGGGTCTTGACGTGTGCTCTGCCGCTACCTGCCGCTGAGTGATGGAGGTCTGTCTCCAGACTTTCAATCTGAGCCACGCATACCTCGTTTCCACCGACATGGTGCCGGTGCCGGGCCGGTGCCCAATCTGGCACCAGTTCTGCATGTTTCCACCAAAATTGCGCTGGTGCTGGTGCTGAAAATCCGACACCGGTACGGCCTCGGTGGAAACGAGGTAACAGAGGCTCTAAGGACCCACACATGCCACAGGCAAACACATGCAGCAGCACTTCATACTGAGGCTAATCATGCAGTGATGGAGTGAGTTTGATCATCTAGTTTAGGGCCTGTGTGGCTGTCCGTGGCAGAGACGGCATTTGAGATTTGGATCCTGATGAAGCCACATGTGGAACAATTGTCTCAGTGACGCCGTAAGATGAGGATTTCTGAGGCTGTTATTTGTTCTTAAAATGCAGCCCAGTGAAGCTGCCTGTAATTCAATTTAACCTGTATAGAATCAAGACAGATGGTGTGCCTCAGAGTGTCTGTTCTGATGCAGTGGACAATGGAGACATCAGGGACTTGTCTAGTTGTGGCTAGGGAACAGGTGGATGAGGACTGCTACAATGTCCCCCCCTCTTAACCTTGTCAGTTGTAAGTTGTTTTATGTGCTTAAGTAGAGCAACTTTGTGTCAAAGTTCTCTCTATATTTTTCTTTCCCTGTCTCTCTCTATTTCTATCCATCTCTCTCTCTCTCTCTGTTTTTCTTTCTCTCGCTCTCTCTCTCTGTTTCTCTCCATCTCTCTCTCTCTCTCCTCATCCTCATCCTCCCTTACCCACCCCCCCTCTTCATCCCTAGCCAGCGTTGTCTCCCAAACTATGTGGATTTCTTGGATTCAATTAAAAGGAAACAAGATGTTCCCGTGGAGCTTAGAATTGGCACTGACAGCACAGAGAAATGGAGAAAAAAGCAGAGAAAAATGCCCCCCAAAACTGCCTCTGCCACGTTAAAGTCCCACGCACTAGGGTGGCTCTGGGTATTTGCACACACTCTCACAGGGTAATCAGATAGGCTAGTTTGTGCTGGTCATTTCCTGTGCAAAATGTCTCTCATTTTTGCTCTTTGTGCACTCACAGTAGAGGGGGATCATCTGCCTATCTGCAGCTTCAGGAGAGCAGGGCCATCATGTGATGGTGGGGGAGGGGAGAGAGAGAGAGAGAGAGAGAGAGAGAGAGAGAGGTTTAGAACATGGACGAGTGGCTCTCCATTGTGCAGCTTGTGGTGAGCTTGGTCTTGCAAAAGAAGGCGCAGTGTTTGCTAAGGTTTCCCCCCCCCTCGGGCAGTGATTAAGATGGGCAGGAAACAGCTCCATGAGCCTGGGCCTGGGAAGACGTGCTGTGCGTGCAGACCAGAGAAAGGAAGAAGATGGATGGATCGTTGAGGGGTTCAAATGGATACAGCTGTTGGCCATAACCACAGATTTAAACCTCCCCGATATAAGAGTGACACTCTACAGGATGGCTCTGGCTGTCCTCTGGCCAGGATCTGCCCCTTGATCTGTAGCCAACTGGCCCATGTGCTCTCCTGTGGTCGAGCACTCTATTTTGTAGAACATCCTGATGTTTATAAAAGCAGGGAGTATGCTGCTTGACATGCCACCCAAAACCCTCGACAGCAGAACCCCACCCCCCACCCCCACATCACATCACAGAGCGGAATATGCCCGATTTGGTCGCCATGACAGCACAGCATTTTTTTTCCCCCCTTCTTAAAATCCGACCTCATTGAGAAAAATCCCTGTGCAGTCATCCTTTAAGAGCGTCCGCCCCAGGCCCCCACGGTTGATTTGAAAAGGCTCTAACTTGTTTTTTAAGGATTTTTATGGGGCCTTTGTTGTTTCCTGTGCCAAGAATCTTGAGCTCTCTGCATCATATGATCTCGAGGTGGAAAAGGAGAGGGGGGGGGGGGGGGGGGGGGGGGGAAGCACAGCCTTTGGACGACCGGGGCCCTCAGCCCTGTCCCACCATGTTTATCAAGACGAGGCTGACGCCGGCCAGATTAACCAGAGTTCAGCAGAGGGAGAGAGACACAGAGAGAAACAGGGAAGACAGAGAGAGAGAGAGTGACAGAGAGAGAGAGAGAGAGAGAGAGAGAGAGAGAGAGAGAGAGAGAGAGTGACAGAGGGGAGAGAGTCAAAAACATGGCATGAAGAGTGAAAGGGAGAACATCGGAAAAAGTAGAAAGAAACATAGAAAGACAGAGGGAGGGGGAGAGGGAGGGAGAGAGAGACGGAGAGAGGGAGAGCACGGAGATGGGAAGGACCCATGTGAAGGTGTTCTCCTGCTTTGTGGGCACAGGGGTGTGGAGGGGCGGAGATGTGGGGGTGTGGAGGTGTGGCCGTCTACTGTAAGAATAACTATGACTCTGATGAGATGGAACAGCATGGCAGGGATTACGGGTCTCGCACAGAATGGAAAATATAAGGGCTTTTCTTTCGCACGCAAACCCCACCATCATGACTTTCAAAAATAAACTCATAGAAATCTCACCACCCTCAACGCAACCTGGAAAGATGGCTGTCAGTGGGAGGACACTATTTATACAGATGGCATATAGCTACATTGCTCAAATGACATATATTAAATTACTCTGTATTTGATACTGGGGCCTCTTTGAGTTCAATACCACAGTTCCACCACAACTGTCTTTCTGGTAGACATTGATATGCGTCCTTTTAGCGTCTTTTAACATAATATAAATGTGATATTATTTATTATTTACATAATATAAATGTATTATTATTATTATTATTATTATATGTTTGTCAGCATTGGGCTGTCCATTATGTCAGTGATGAGTCACCCTCAAAAGTTAGCCGTTCCAGATGCTGTGGAGGACTTTGAATGTCCCAGGGTGCCTTACTCCCTTGCACAGCGTCTGTTGGAGCTGAATGTGTCGTGGTTGTGATGTGTGCGGCTGTAGGTGGGCTTCAGCAGATGGTGACGGCTGCCTGGGCTCTGTGCTGCGTCTGTGTGTGTGTGTGTGTGTGTGTGTGTGTGTGTGTGTGTGTGTGTGTGTGTGTGTGTTTATTCCGCTCGTCAATCCAGAGATCCAGAGGGTGCGGCGGTCGTCGGAGTTCTCCTTTTAAGGGCGGGCACCCACCCTGACAGTAGCTCCTGAACTCGCCAACGCAATAAATCATTTGAATCCCTCCCACACACTCTTAGTACACACATATGGATGCTCTCATGCAGTCATAGACATACACACACAAACACACACACACACATACACACACACATTCACACACACATGCACACAAAAACCTACACATACATGCACACACACAAACACACAAACACACACAGTGCTCCTCAACTCCTTTCCATCTCTCTACTGCACCATGTACCTGTACCCAGTGAGAGAGAGAAAGTGAAAGTGAAAGAGAGAGAAAGAGAGGGGGGGGGGGGGTTGTCGTAGGAGGGCTCTGTTTGAGTTTATCTCATGCAGAAACAGGCACTGGCACATCGTAGGTGTTTTTAATCAAGATTCGAGCCAGGAGTGCGTCACCGATCAGAGCAACTGCAGAAATTACTCTTTGCGTCGACGGTCATTAGATGAACCTCGCCCCCTAGAAATGATAACAAACAGCTTCGTATCAGTGGAGACCCCTGCGAGAGGAGGGGCGAGGGCTTCCGGCAGGTGGTGCAGAGATGAGGGGGCGGAGGAATGAGCTCCTCCTGACACGGCATCACCTGATGGAGACAGTGATTATACTACGGAGTTTTTAGAGTGTTCCGGAGTTTCCCAGATGACAGATGGGGCTGGAGGAGTAGAACACTGCGGAGGAGGAGGATGCCTAGGTGCCTAGGGAACGCTCCTAGCTACCGCTGCTCAGCACTCAGAAGGATGCCCTGCTGCAGCTGATGATGATATAACCGTAACGTGTCTCTAAAGCACAACTGGTAGCGCAAGGTGCTAACATCACCCAGGGTCATGGGTTTGATGCCCTGGGAGCATGCTTTGGATGATAGCATTCGCTAAGCGCCCAACAGGAACCTGTCCCAGCTAACACTGCTCAGCTGAGGATGATCACCATGGCATTGACTGGAGATGTTGTTCAATGTCCATTATCACCTTATTCTTCCTCTCCCTGACTCCCTACCCTCCTCTCTCTCCCATCCCTCCTCTCTCTTCCTCCCTCTCTCTCTTCCTCCCTCTCTCTCCTCCTCTTTTCTCCTGTGGAGTGGGGAGGTCAGTGGGCAGCAGTGTGGTGTGTGTGTGTGTGTGTGTGTGAGTGTGTGTGTGTGAGTGTGGTGTGCTGAACTGGACCAATGTTGCCAGAGAGCAGCTGAGCATCCATGGCTTCTTCTTCCTACACGCACACACACACACACACACACACACTCACACACACACACACACACACACACACACACACACACACACACACACATCAATGGCTTCTTCTTCCTCCTCTGTCTGAGCACAGAGCACAGGGCCGTCTCCATGGGGAGCTCTGTGCTTCACTCTCACAAGAGAGAGGGTGTGAGAGAGGTGAAAAGAGAGAGTGAAAGAGAGAGGGACTGGTGGAAAAAGAGAGGTAGGGAAGAAGTGGGGAATTCTTCCTCTTTCTCTTCATCTCTCTCTCTCTCTCTCTCCTTCTCCCTTCCACAGTAGGTGCCCACATGTCTTAGGGAACAGTACCAGGCCCGGCCGCCCCTTAAGCTGATTAGAGAAAACTGACCTGACACTCCACTGATACGGGACCTTTATGCTACTGTGGGGGAAAAAAATCACCTAGGAGAGAGAGATAGAGAGAAATAGAGATGGAGAGAGAGAGAGAGAGAGGGGAGAAAAGAGTTTTTAATATTTTGTAGAAACAGACAGGTGAGAGGAGCATGTGAGAAACAGATGTGAAGATGTAGGACAGGGGGGAAAAAAATGAAGAGATGAAAAATGAAAAAAAAGGAAAAGATCATTTCTCTGACACACTGGGATGTGCATGAAAGGACGAGGAGAAAAATAGACAGAGATGGAGAGATGATGATGATGAAGAGAGAAGGAGAGAGAGATGAAGAGAAAGAGGAAGGGAGGGTGTAAGTAGGAGCTAAAAATAAGGCGCAGCACTGGGAAGGAGATGGAGCACTGTGAGCCTGTGGACTCTGAGCTCTGAGGTTCCTGAAACATGTAGAGAGAGAGAGAGAGAGAGAGAGGGAGAGTGTGCGTGTGTGTGCGTTTGTAGAGAGAGTGACAGGATGTGTGTGTGTGTGTGTGTGTGTGTGTGTGTATGTGTGTGTGTGTGTGTGTGTGTGTGTATGTGTGTTTGTAGAGAGAGAGACATAGTGTGTGTGTGTGTGTGTGTTTGTAAAGAGAGAGACAGAGTGTGTGTGTGTGTGTGTGTGTGTGTGTGTGTGTGTGTGTGTGTGTGTGTGTTCATGATTGCGAATGGCTGTGTTTTCTTGTGTCTTCCTCCCCTCATCAGAGGCTAGCGAGTGAAATCAGAGTGAAAAGAGAAAGAGACAAATCCTCCCACTCTGCATAAATAATGCATGGTCCTGCAGCCAACTCGCGTGTTCCAAATATAAAACCAGCGTGTCATTAATGAGCTTAAAGCCCAGCCTTCAATTAGCCAGACCCGAAGATAAACCCAGTGTAGTTCAAATATGGAAACCTCTGTCAGGAGTTACACAGGACATGTTTTCATGTGTGAATGCTCAGAGACATTTGGCAAGATGGCAGAGGAAGCGATAAAGGAAAGAGACAGAGAGAGAGAGAGAGAGACAGAGAGACAGAGAGAGAGAATGTGAGGGGAAGAGAGAGAGAGAAGGTGAGAGTGAGAAAGAGAGAGAGAGAGAAGAGAAATGTGGGAAGAGAGAATGAGAGAGGTAAGATAGCGGACCGTAGGGAAAAGGGGCGAGAGGTGTAATGTAATGTAAGAGAATGGGGGGATAGAGAAAAGAAGTGAAAACTAGGCATGGGACTCAAAACAGGAGCGAGAAAGAATGAGACGGATTGAGACAGAAACAGGAGAAAGAGGAGTAGGACCAAGGCGGGCATCATCTTTTGGCAGCGTCTGAAAGAGACTGAATGAGACGGGGGAAGATGGAATAGAGGAAGTCACTGTGTCTGTGAGTGAGTGTGTGTATCTGTGAGTGAGTGAGTGTGTGTATCTGCGAGTGTGTGTGTGTATCTGCAAATGTGTGTGTGTGTGTGTGTGTGTGTGTGTGTGTGTCTGGGAGAGTCCAGAGTAGTACTCTTCCCCATACTGTAACCCCCCCCCCTGGGGGAGGTGGGGGGAATCGTGCTGCACAGAGACAAGCTTTTTGGCTCGCCTTCCTCAGTTGCCCTAGATTTTACTGCGTGACGCTCGCATTCACGACAACCCCAGTTCTCAACGCCCACCACCCAAACACACGCACACACACACACACACACGCACGCGCACGCGCACGCACACGCACACGCACACGCACACGCGCACGCACACACACACACACACACACACACACACACACACACACACACACACACACACACACACACACACACACACATACACACACACCACCCCACCCCATATTACCTTGCTTTCCTCTTGTCCCGCTTCAGCTGCCTGAGGAAGAAGATTTTACTTGTAGCTCTAAATAATCCAGAGTGCCTGGATGTATAATTAATGGTGCCAGCTCAAATAGAACACCCAGGGGTGTTAGGGGTAGTTTGCGATTGGCACTGGAGGAGGTGAAAAGGTTAGAGGGACATGGGCAAACCCGGTGCCCGCCTACTCAGCCCTGGCATCACCCTGTGTCTGCTGCTGCTACCCAGCGGGATTGGTTGGTGTGGCGCTGATCGTTGATGTGGTTGGTGCGACTGGTGGTGTGGTTGGTGGGACAGCAGAGCGCCAACATGGGTGACGTAACTGCTGTGTACGGGGGGTGGTACAGTGACAAACAAGGAGAGACAGAGAGTGTGTGTGTGTGTGTGTGTGTGTTTAGGCACATGTCAGTCAGTGTTTTAAGAGTACCAGTGTGTGCACAATATGCTTGGTTTCGTATGATACACGGTCGATACACACATGCTCTCTCTCTCACACACACGCCGCACAAAGAGGCACACACACCTAGCAGCCCCATCTGAGAGTAACTTCCTCCCTTCCTTTTCTCCCTGACAACAGAGTCAAGGAGGAAGTTACTGGGGAATGGATGGTGTGTCTACATGTGCGCCTCTGTGTGTGGGTGTGTGTGTGTGTGTGTGTGTGTGTGCCCACAAATTACGCCTGGCTGCCATCCTCCCCACTGTGACAGGCCCATGGAATATTGATGTGTGTGAACACCCCTGGGTGTTCTATTTGAGCTGGCACCATTAATTATACATCCAGGCACTCTGGATTATTTAGAGCTACAAGTAAAATCTTCTTCCTCAGGCAGCTGAAGCGGGACAAGAGGAAAGCAAGGTAATATGGGGTGGGGTGGTGTGTGTGTATGTGTGTGTGTGTGTGTGTGTGTGTGTGTGTGTGTGTGTGTGTGTGTGTGTGTGTGTGTGTGTGTGTGTGGACGATTTCAGAGCAACTTCATAATTAAAAGGCCTCATAGTCAAAGAAAAAAAGCATGGTGAATGTTAGGCTAAGATGTCCTGCAGATACAAGAGCACTCTCTCTGTCTCTCTGTCTCTCTCTCTCTCTCTTTCTCTCTCTCTCTCTCTCTCATGCTCTCTTTCTCTCCCCACACACACACACACACTCTCTCCTCTCAGTCCAGTAAAGAGAGCTCATACACTTAAAGAAATAGCCAATGCCTACAGAATACTGATTGATGGGTGAGTGTCCTTGCCAGAGAAGCACATCCAGCCAAAGCTATCCAATCAGGCTTTAGCAGAACGACCGTGTCTGTTACTTCCCTAGCCTCATGCTGCTCTGGTCGGTTTAGAGAGTCGGAGCTTGTCAGAGTTAGAGACTGATTTGTGCAATTATATAAGCCCTCATTATTCCACCCTGAGCCAGAGACACGCCCCCAGTTCAAAGGGTCTATTTGGAGAATCCTCCCCTCCTGCTGTGTGGAGATGGTTGAGCTCTCTCCTTCCCCCACCTCAGCCTTGCCTTTGTCAGCTAGCGCAGCTCAGCGGGCCGTACCACTTCAGTGAGGGGGGGGGGGGGGGGGGGGGGGGGGGGGGGAATATACCGTGGCTGTCAGGAGGAGCTCTGAGTGACTGCTGCTGCCCAGTAATCCTGCTAAAGTTATTTAATTCCCCCTGACACAGAATCAGTCAGTCGGTCAGTCCAACACACACACATAGGCTGGAGAAGTTGAAGGGGGAAACTTCTGGACCTCGGCATTCCACTTCTGCTCCTCCTGTGTGTGTGTGTGTGTGTGTGTGTGTGTGTGTGTGTGTGTGTGTGTGTGTGTGTGTGTGTGTGTGTGTGTGTGTGTGTGTGTGTGTGTGTGTGT
This sequence comes from Sprattus sprattus, assembly GCF_963457725.1. NCBI lineage: Eukaryota > Metazoa > Chordata > Actinopteri > Clupeiformes > Clupeidae > Sprattus > Sprattus sprattus. The sequence goes on along the minus strand of NC_137926.1, from coordinate 8,959,176 downwards.
GTGTGTGTGTGTATGTGCGTTCCACTTCTGCTCCTCTGTCCTGTCTTCTGAAGCCCTTCAAGTGCACCACACGTTTGTGGTTCAGGCAGAAATAAATAATTAAAATATTCAATTCAAATATTAGTTCTCAGTCAGATTCTTAAATGGAAACATGTGTGGGTTCTGCCCTAAGGCAAACTCCCATGAGCCTCTGGGGTAAAGGTGAATACACTTCCTGTATGGGACATCACACCCAGGGCTGTTCCATTCACCTCTAACCTCTTAGAGAGGAGGCTTTTGCTACTGGGTATTTTTAGTTGCAGAAAACAGAATCTTAATACCAGTGTTTTGACAGGAACTATTTTAATCCAGGTTCTATGTGAATATGAGAATCAGAATCCTGTTTGCGTGCAATCAGTTAAAGCTGATGTATGTTGTGGCTGTTGTGGCGTATGTGTCTGATATGTAAGTAGTGTGGTAGTGTATGATTGAGTATGTATGTGTGTGCTAGTTGTGTGAATGTACCATTAAGTGTGTGTGTCTGTGTGTGTGTGGAAGTGTTTGTGTGTGTATCTATGTGTGTCTGTGTGTGTCTGTATGTGTGTGTGTGTGTGTGTGTATGTGTGTGTGTGTGTGTGTGTGTGTGTGTGTGTGTGTGTGTGTGTGTGTGTGTGTGTGTGTGTGTGTGTGTGTGTGTGTGTGTGTGTGTGTGTCAGTGAGTGCGTGTCTGTGTTTGTGGGTCTGTTTGAGTGTGTGTGTGTGTGTGTGTGTGTGTGTGTGTGGGTCTGTTTGAGTGTGTGTGTTTGTGTGTGTGTGTGTGTGTGGGTCTGATTGAGTGTGTTTGTGTGTGTGTGTGTGTGTGTGTCGAGAGACGTTGATTCAGCAGGGGTGTAATGGTCCTTGGTGTTGCGCTGTTGCACTGTAGGCAATGAGCAGTCTGACTCAGGGCTTTTCAGACTTATCCTTCCTCTCTGGTGTTCCGGTAGCCAGCGAGACGTGCCAAGCCTGGCCCGGGCGTGGGCCAGTTGCGGCCCAGACGCGTCACGCAAGCGTGCCCACCGATATATCTTCCCCTCCCTCCCTCCCTCCCTCCCTCCCTCCCCTACTCTAGGCCGCTCTTGCAGGGGGATTTATAGTCCTGGCTCTGGGGCCCTGGCACCTGCCACAGGCATAAAGCAGACAGAAGAGGGCAGATTGGATCTGTCCAAGACAGACAGACCAAGTCTGAGCAATGCAGTCAGAATACAGACAACTTTTGAGATGAGAGATTTCACAGAACCATAAGCATGTTACTGTATGGACATGTATTTCTGTTTAGTGTACTGTAAACCAATCCTTATAGACATAGAAGTGTAGGCATCCGTGAGAGAGAGAAAGAGAGTGTGAGTGTGTGTGTGTGTGTGTGTGTGTGTGTGTGTGTGTGTGTGTGTGTGTGTGTGTGTGTGTGTGTGTGTGTGTGTGTGTGTGTGTGTGTGTGTGTGTGTAGGCTCTCTCTCTCCCCTGCTGTCTCACTGGGCGTCTTCCTCTGTGTGTAATTACCTACTGGGCTTCAATAATTCAGGCAGCAGCGGAGGAATACCCTGTGTGGCCGGGTGTGTGTGTGTGTGTGTGTGTGTGTGTGTGTGTGTGTGTGTGTGTGTGTGTGTGTGTGGCCGGGGTTGGGGTAGGTGGGGTGGAGGTTCATGAGTGGCGCTGGCATTTAGCTCCTGATCAATACCCACCATGTGCCCCCACACTGCCTGCCGCTGCTAATTGAAGGTTAAGAGATAACAGCAGCATGACGCTGTGCCTGAAGAGAAAGAGCGGACAACATTCGCATCTAATCTTCTCTCTCTCTTTCTCTCTCTCTCTGTCTCTCTCTCTCTCTGTCTTTCTCTCCGTCTGTCTGTCTGTTTCTCCATCTCTCTCTCTCTCTTTCTGTCTGTGTTTTGCCATCTCTCTCTCTCTCTCCTGTCTATTTCTCCATCTCTCTCTGTCTCTCTCTCTGACACTTTCCCTCTCTGTCTGGCTCTCCATCTCTCTCTCTCTCGCTCTCTCTCACTGTCTGTTTCTCCCTCTCCTTCTCTTTCGAACTGTGTTTCTCCCTCCCCTTCTCTTTCTATTTGTGTTTCTCCATCTCTATCTTACTTGCACTCATCTGTCTCACCTTCCCTAAGTCCTATCTCTGTTCCGATCAGTAGTATGCTACTCATCAACGAGCTTCTCGTCACTCGTAGAAATGAGACACATGTAAGCTAGAGACTGCGTCATTTAAACCGCCTTTGGACGAGTTAGAGAAGGGAGACAGAATGAGGAAGACTGTGATGACGTTTTTACAAACAACTCCATTGTCATTATCAACTGCATCATCATCATCAGCATCACCAGAAAGCCGCCACAACCATAATTATGCCGCTAATAGCATGAGCAAGAGTTTTAGTTATGTAACTAGCAATAACAGTGATAATGGATGACGTGTAGTTACCACCCTTTGGTAATTACAATAACGCGTGGCTGTGATGTTGAAGCTGATGCAAAACAGGCAATTAATGGGCAGGAATGCGCAGATGACTGATGAGGCAATGCAGTCGCGTTATTGATGCGATTGGTATTGTTAAAACATCAGTCTCCGTCACCATTTCTCTCCCTGTTGAGGGGTTTCCATGGTGCTAGTCACACTCTGAAGAACAGTACTCCTCTGTCGTCTCCCACTCATTTATTTCTCAAAAATGGGGATGGGGAAGAGAGGGGGGGAGGGGGGGTGGAAGGGAGAGAGGGGAGGGGGGGGGGGGGGATGGGAGGGGAATCTGTTGGTGTGAGAACCTCTTTTTTTTTTTTTTTACAAATTTCTGACTAAAAAATTAGGGAACAAAAGGCAGTAAGAAATTAAAAAAGAGGGAGACCGAGAGAAAGAAAGAGGAAGGGAATTTGCTGGTGTGATTTTTCCGGGAGGTGGCTGGCAACGATGTTAGTTTTCAACACATTTTCATTGAGCCGCCTAAATCCAATCTGGCTGCATTTGCTGGCGTGCAGTAATTCAGATTTCAGGTCAGTGGTATTTAAAGAGAAGTAAATAATATGTGTCCTGAAGCAGCAGCAGTAGCAGGAGGAGGAGAGGGAAGATGGCTTTGGTTTCAACTGAACCAAGGCAGATGGAGTCTGTCAGATGGAATACCTCCTCCTCCTTAAGCAGAGGAGACAATCCGTCACATTTGTCTTCTCCGCTCGCCGTTTGTTTTGACGACACCACATGAAATTCTGCCTTCCTCTGAGACAACAGTTTCGCTCTGAAGCAATACAGTTAAATTATAGTACATTTCAGGGGATGGGGGGATAGAGAGGGAGCAGGTCTGTCAGGCCCTGAGAGAGAGAGAGAAAGAGAGAGAGAGAGAGAACATAACAGCCGTGTTTCCCCTGCCCCTCCCCACACTGACATGGCCCACCTACCCACTCCCTCTCTGTGTCAATACTCCCTCGCAAACCCACACACACACAGACACACACACACACTCTGCTAAGGACAGCGGGGAATACACACACACACACACGCATGGAAATTGCCTGTGTAAATATGATCAGCAGGGCTTTGCTTCTGTTGTCTGATTCATGGGTTGGTTTTATGGACGACAGGCTGCCATCGAACCAGGTCTTTAGCATGGCGCTTTGACACAATGCAGACACTTATCAAACCATGTCCCTGTAAGCATCACACAAATCACCAAATCACAAAACAGGTTGTGTGTGTGTGTGTGTGTGTGAGTGTGTGTGTGTGTGTGTGTACTAGTTGTGTTAGAGGTAGGAATGCTTTTATTGCAAGATCTTCACAACGAAGCCTGGCATTCAGAGTCAGACCTAGACAGTGGTCCCACAGTGACGAGCTGAGTGGGTTGGATGTGTGTGTGTGTGTGTGTGTGTGTGTGTCTGTGTGTGTGTGTGTGTGTGTGTGTGTGTGTGTGTTTGTGTGTGTGTGTGTGTGTGTGTGTGTGTGTGTGCATGTGTGTGTGTGTGTGTGTGTGTGTGTGTGTGTGTGTGTGTGTGTGTGTGTGTGTGCATGTGTGTGTGTGTGTGCATGTGTGTGTGTGTGTGTGTGTGAGTACTAGTTGTGTGTTAGACAGTGGTCCCACAGTGCTGAGCTGAGTGGGTTGGATGGGTGGGTGTGGTGGATGTGGATGGAGCACGGGGGAGGAGGCGGCTCCTGCAGATCCAGGGGTGGAGGCTGCCGCTCTGAATTATTAACTCAATAAAAAGCTGCATCTGTCTACCGATGAATTATTTACTCCTAAAATGGGGCTCTCTCAGGAGACGAGCGGGTGAGCGAGCGAGCGAACGAACAGGACTGGGACGGGGACGGAGAGAGAGAGGGGGGCGGGGGTTCCAGAGGGATCAGCTCCACATACGTCACCTCGCACGGTTCTGTTTTTGGCCCAGATTCACCGGTCCTCCGTGCCCAGAGCAGGCCACAGCGACTACTCCTCTCCTCCCCCTCTCTCTCACTCTTCCACCGTTAGCGTTCTTATACCATTCTCCAAGCTGTCACACCAGCATGGTAGATATTATTAGCAGTATTAGATAAGATTCTTTGAGCCGCCCTGACAGCACAGGGGTGTTGCTACATTTAGACGTTCTTTGCGGAATGTCGGCATTGCAGTGCCTTCTGTTCTGGAATGTAGCTTTGCATTGTTCAATCATACATAATTCAGCTCTCTCCACACATTTTGAAAATAGGGCGCTTGACATTCATTTGACTGTCTAACTGGGCTTCATCACGGGACTTATCACTGGGCAGGGATTGTCACTGTATAACCTAAGCAGTCTCACACAGATAGCATCTAGCACAGAGCTCTACAGTTGTATCTGAAGCACTGTCGCAAAGTTGGATATGCTAGCACAGCATATGCTAGCACTGAGATGGATCTCTAGTGCCATGTCTTGTGATACTGTCATAACATCTCTCACACACAGACACACACAGACACACACAAACACACACAGACACACACACACACACACACACACACACACACACACACACACACACACACACACACACTCACACTGACTCACACTGACTCTCACTGGTTTGCAGCAGCTGATAGGGCTGAGCTCTCCACAACCCTGCAGTAATGGAGGGAGCAGAGCAGAGCTGCAGTTAAGACACGGGACAGGAAGCAGACTCCTCTCACAGCAGCCCTGCTAACACCTCAGAACAGCATTCCTCACAAGTCTTTCATGACAGTGTGTGTATGTGTGTGTGTGCGTGCGAGAAGAGTGAGACAGCAATTAATCGAAGATCTTTTTCTCAAACAAATTGCTAATGGTGAATAGATGAGGTGTGTGTGTGTGTGTGTGTGTGTGTGTGTGTGTGGTATGGAGTGGGGTGATCTGCTCCCTGGTCCCCCCTCATTCCTGCCCTAATGAGCAGGCTCCTGTGTGTAGCTGTGTTCTTTGTGTAGCGGTGCTCCTAAGTGCCGTGCTATTGATTATATGGGAGAATGGGGGGATGGGAGGAAGAGAGGAGGAGAGTGGAGAGGAGAGGCCAGAGCCGCTGTGAGATGACATAAGACGACGGCCCCAACGTGTCTGGACTCTAAATGGACTGTTCTCGCTCTGTAATCTCTGCCACCCCACCCCCCCCCTCCTCCTCTCTCTTCTCATTTTGTCTTTCTCATTTTCTTTCACGCTCCGCCTTGCCAGCTATCTCTTTCTCTCTCTCTATCTCTCTCTCTCTCTCTCTGTCTCTCTCTGTCTCCCTCCCTCCCCTTTCTCTCTCACTCTCTCTATTTGTCTCTGCTCCTCCCTGCTCTTTCCTGTTCATCACCTCTGGCTTCCACTCTTGCTCTTTCTCACCCTCTCATTCTCCAGCACTCACACTTTCTCTCTCTCTCTCTCTCTCTCTGGATCACACGTTAACACATAGACACATGCTCACAGATTCATTCTCACTCTTCTCCCTCTCTCTCTCTATCTGTCTTTCACCCTCCCTTTCCTTGCTTTCTCTATCTCCCTCTCTGCTGCTTGCTTTCTCTGTCTTCCATGTTCTCATTTCCC
>NC_137926.1:8940670-8943170 GCF_963457725.1 Sprattus sprattus | reverse complement strand
TGGAGGGTGTGTGCGAGAGAGAGAAGAGAGTGGAGATAGAGCTGGAGAGGAGAGAACAGAGAAAGCAGAGGTTGTGTGTGTGAGAGAGAAAGAAAGAAGGGAGTGGAGAAAGGGAGTATAGAGAGAGGGAGAGAGAGAGAGATGGAGAGAGTATAGGAAGAGAGAGAGAGAGAGCGCATCAGACCTAAGATTGCATTCCCCAGGAAAGGGCTGGTAACCATGGCAACTGGAGCTGACTGTCACATGATGCGGAGGAGTTGTTGAGGAAGGGGAGGGAGCCATTGAGCGTGTGAGAGAGAGAGAGAGAGAGAGAAGAGAAGAGAGGGGGAAAAAGAGATAGGAGAGGAGAGCGACACAGAAAGAGACACAATAATGAAGTGGACGCAGAGAAGGCATTAGGGGGGGGGGGGCTGGGGGGGTGGGATTGGACAGTTGAGTGTCACCCTCGACTCAATTTCCTTAAAGGAAAGTGAGGCCCCCCTGCCTCGGCTGGGCATCCTATCAGCTCTGTGCTCGGTGATGACATAACAAAGGGGGGGATAGGGCGGGGGTGGGAATGTGGGCGTGAAATAGGGGAAGATTAGAAAACAATACAAGAAAACATACATTCATACAGACAGTCATACACACACACACATGTATGCACAAGGACAAAACACACACACACATACAGAGTCACACACATGACGAAGCCTAGAGTAATGAGAGGGAGAGGATGAGCAATTAAAGAATGTACAAAAAGCACAGACTGTTCTGAAGAGGGTGTGGATTTCTCCGCTGTGCTTTTCGCAATTAGGTGGAATCAGAGCTGATGGGTGACCTTACAGTAGCAGACTTCCTTTCTCTTACAGGTGTTTGAAAGACAGACAGACACACAGAAAAGGTGAAAGCAGCACACACTCACACACACTCACACACAAACACACACACACACATAGAGCCTTAATTTGATAGGGCAATGAGCTGTGATGTTATGATAGTTCGCAAATGCCACAACATCAAAAGGAGAAGTCGACAAGAATCAGTTCCACAGACATCAGTGCATGTTGTCAAAATATTTGAAACTGTATATTGTCATGTGATAAAAGCCCAGCACAGTGTCGTGATCTTCACATTATGTAACATATAGGCCTATGGACCTAATAAATACTCAAGAAAGGCAAGCTACATTAAATATGAGGGAAATGATTAGTAAATAAGTTAAATAAAGTGGAAATGTAAGCGAAGAGGTAAGTTGTGATGGGTTTTCTAATTTCATTAGTGGAGGAAAACAACTTGCTCTTATCAGATGATAAACCAAAAACAGTGTGGTTGTATTTAAAGCATTTTCTCGCTCAAGAGCAAAATAGTTTTAGACAAAACAGTCCCAATGTTCTTTAAATGGAGAGACCTGCGATAATTTAATCCTCTCCAGTAGCATAGACTTCCATGACACACGGGGAATGAATAATCCAACATGGAAAATACATTCAAATCAATAAAATTTGATTTATATAAAGCGCCAAAACAATAAAATAAACCAAGCAAAGATTCAAATAATATTAGGATCAGTGAACAGTGGAAAAAAAACTAACATTTTACATAATTATACCAAATTGTGCGCCTTTTGTCATTCTACTGAGAGACGCTAGGCTATTTAAGAATGGAAGACGCATTGATCAGGTCTAAACTATGCTATACGTATACTTTGTACTATGCTATACAAAATATTCTGTCTCACTTTTTGTTGTGCATTAAGACCTCGATGAATGATCGGCTATTGGATTACGTGATTCACTGTCTGTGGCGTTGAACGTAGTTGCAAAGCCTTCATAGCCAAGTGCTCACATATTTTGTTGAGTTAATAGAAGGAAATCAAAAAACAATTTCCTCTGTTTCTGATCAGAGACACCAAAATGAGGCGCTGGTCTGCCTAGGTCTGTGTCCAAGTTGTGCAATGACCAAACGAATGTGCCCTAGTATTTCAAACAGCTTTTTTGCGATGGCCTTCTTTGTTGACCGTAAGAACCCGCGGTGTGCATCTATCAAATTAGGGCCTGAAGCCTTTCATGTCATGGGGTTGACACGGAGCTCATAGGAACTTCAAAGGGTCACCTCTCAGCTGGTGGAGACACAGAGAGCAGCGCCACGCTGACTGGTTGGGAGGCACACTGCTAAGATATGTGCACATGTGTGTGCTCAGAGGGAAATATGCTGTGTGTGTGTGTGTGTGTGTGTGTGTGTGTGTGTGTGTGTGTGTGTGTGTTTGTGTTTGTGTGTCTGTGTGTGTGTCTGTGTGTACGTGTGTGAGTGTGTGTGTGTGTGTGTGATTGTGGGTGCGTGCGTGTGCGCGTGCGCTTTGTGTATGTGTGGGGGTATGGGTGTGGTTTATGAGGTCTTGTGCTTTTGCACACTGTAACCTTATCTGTCTAATGCAGGAACTGAGTAACTGTTGTCTGCACAGAGGGCACAGGCTCCCAAAACTCAATCTTAATGTTCATGTCCTCCGTGGACAGGAAGA
>NC_137926.1:8930670-8938170 GCF_963457725.1 Sprattus sprattus | reverse complement strand
GGGGGATATTGGTGACGCCCCCACATGGATGTCTTTAGTTCTGTGGCTTTGTGTGTGTGTGTGTGTGTGTGTGGGTTTGTGAGAGGGAGGGGGGGGCAGTGCCCTGTTTTTAGAGCTGTGCCCTTATCCTGCTCTAATTGTCCTAGTTTATGCCATATTCACAATGAGATCAAACACACACACACACACACACACATGGATCGAGGGAATGAAGCATTATGTAACCTTCCTGGTCAGCAGTTGTGACTGAAACAGGTCCGGCCTTGTTCTTCTGGGCCCGATGGTGACCCGATCTCTTCCCCAGTCTTCTGCCTGGCTAGTGTCTTACTCATGGCCCGAGGCTCATCTGTGATTCAAATCGCCCTTAGCATGACCACAGCACGTGTGCTCCTGATTAGGGATGCATACCTAAACCCACGTTCAGGTTCAGGTCCGAATTCGAATCCAGAGGTTTAGGTTCAGGTCCGGACCTAATAAGTCCGGACCCGAACCCATGGCATATTTGAATATATGAACTGTTTAAAGTATACTATTAATATAAATACATACAAAACATTTGGCTTCAAACTACAGGTTTTTTTTTTTTTACTTCAAACTTTGAACATTATATTAACTGTAAACAACAGTTTATAGTCTACTTAAATAAATATAAATAAGTACAAAAAACAAACACACACACACTCTGCACACACTACAGCTTCAAACTCATTTTGCAAAAATATGAGCATATTTGCCTTTGGAGTCAAAAATGTATTATTTTGTTTGTATTGAATTATTTATTTTAATGAAATTTCACCATTTCTGATTTGTTTATATCGATTTTTTTCTATCTGTTTATAGTTAATCTTTTTACTTGAACACACTGAGTACGAGAAAATGTGCACTGCCCCTTTAAGAGACTATTATACGTTTTGCTGTGATCTCCGTTTATTTGTCAGTCTGAGGTTGCTGATTTGCTGTTGACCTTCTCTCCTCTTTACACGCAATTGTTGTGTTGCATTTGCTGCACGTCGCGATGTTTGAATCTTTTTGTGCAAAATACAGCCACACTTTTGACCGTTTACCTTTCGGTATTTTCTCTGTTAAAAGGTTTATGGCTAGCTCTGTTTGTTCTTGTTCTGTGACATGCTGCCTGCTTTTCATTGTCATACGACTGTTGCTATGAAAACACCAATGAGCGAAACAGGACAACGTTTATTGTGGGAGCTAGGGCAGTTGTAAATGTGCCCCACGAAATCTGCCTGGCAAAAAAATACAAAATAATTCATACAAATCATACTTACACCACTAACGTTACTGCTAGTTAGCTATCGCTAGTTTTCTACTGTTTTGGAAGCAGCCCCTGTGTTTCATGTTGCAGCCTGAAATAATTCTTGTTTATAAGACAACATTTTACACAAGTTTTCAAGATTTAGCTGCATGATTTGTTGCTGTTATTTATTTAAATCGGCTCAGGCACCGAAATCTGCGTGACATTTCGGTCTGGGTGCGTAACGGTATAGGAATGTCTTTTTCCACCGCGAATTTCAAGGTGGTCTAGAACGAAAATATAGTAGGATATAGTATGTGAGTGCTAGATTTTTTACAAGTCCAGTACCGAATCACTGGGGTTTCGGTTTTTCTGGACCTGAACCTAAACGTTTTTACAAGTCCAGAACCGGTCCGGCGTACCGGTACGCATCCCTACTCCTGATGGCTCAATGTTAAATGAAGACTGCTCCGCTCTCTATCCAGCCTGCGCCAGGCCCATTGTGTGTGCTTATTGTGTTTGAATCTCATCAAAATTCAGTTGGCATTCACTCGCGGACTCCTCGCTCATCTCTAAAACACACACACACACAAGCAGCGAGAGTAGGAAGCAAAGGTGGATGCATGACAGGAATCATGAAAACACACACACACACACACAAAGCCTGTTTCTACCCATCTTAACACACAGACCAACCGGAGGCCTTGTGCAGCCCTTTTTTAATACATCCCTTTCCACATTCAAAGTGGTACTTTAGAATTTCCCCTCGAAGAGATTTCCTCTCCTGGGCTTCTTCTATGGGGAACCTGACATTAACCCGGGCTCGTTAGTAGACCAAACGAGTGACAGGAATCATGAAACGAGTCTTCTAATTTTGTGTCGGCTGTCAAAGGGAAGAAGGAGGGTCGCTCTTTAGCTGGCATTAAAGGTGTGCCGGTGTCTCTCCCATGTCACCCGGCTGAAGTGGGCCCTGTCAAGCCAAGAAGGCACCGGATGCCTAAAAGAGCCCGGGTGACGTAATGTTGACTCTTGAGTGACAGTTTCTATGCCAACGTTAGCATTACGTTAACCCGGTCACCGCGTACCTTGGCGAAAGCCATCAGCTACTTTTTAGTCGCTTAATATTGTGCCTAAACGGACACTACGCATCTGGACACTTTTTAGCTATCAGTCAGAGAGTCTCAAGAGTTGTTCGAAAGCCATCAGGTACTTTTTAGCCGCTTAATATTGGCTGCCGGTCTTTTGTAAGTAAGCACTCATCAACAGGTTTTAGCATCTATATTGCTAATAGCAATTCCTCCTTTTGTGCGACAATATTAAGCGACTAAGAAGTAGCTGATGGCTTTCGAACAACTCTTGAGACTCTCTGACTGATAGCCAAAAAGTTTCGGGCTACATAGTGTCCGTTTAGGCACAATATTAAGCGACTAAAAAGTTTTAGCTACACCTACCTGATGGTATTCTGTAAGTTAGCAATGTCCGCTAGCATATCAAAGCTAGCAATCCCCCGTTGTTCTTTAGTAAAATGTTGTGCAAACAATGCCCTGTTTTGTTCCAATGTAATTGTGGGTGCCGTCATATATGTCTAAAAATCACAAAACATTAAGGAGTTTCTTAATTTAAGCACAACAACAGATGAATAGCTTCAAGCTAACAAGATAGCTCGTTACACTAGCACGAGCTAGCTAGCTGATGGAATGTGCTTACTTTGATACATACATTTGATTTATATAAACTAGCGAATCAACAACTTTCCTACCAAAGTCAAACATCAAGTACATGGTTGTTTTGGTTGGTTTATTGTAGGTCAAATACAAGCAAGCCGGTCTCAGGTAGCGAAGTTCAATGCAATATGCTCTGAATTAAATCGCGTTATAAGCGCTAAAGAGCCTGGGTGACGTATTGGCGTTGGCATAGCAACTGTCACTCAAGAGTCGTTCGAAAGTCAACATTACATCACCCGGGCTCTTTTAGGCATCCGGTGCCTTTTTAGCTTGACAGCCCCTCTAAGTAGTGTCAGGTCATGGAAAGGCACCGCCTGCTGAGATCAAGCAACCTGCTGCTAAAGGTCAACATCCCTGGGGAGAGGGGACACAGAGACGGGCTCAGCCAATCACAATCCAACACTGCTAAAGATGCGGCAGGTTGTTACATCACCATGGTGATGAGGGGAATGTCTACCTGTTGGCTGGATGTCGATGACAGTAAAGAATTTGCAGTTTTTTTAAGTACTCTGTAAATGAGTTAACTATTACAAGTGTGCAGTTGTAAATGTCACCATTAACTTTGTTTTGAATTGATATTTGTAATTGTATTGCTGGATCAGTAAAAGCGACTTACAGCTGACTTACAGTATAGATTTTCATTAGTATGTTTGTTCCATGGGAATACAATTACTGTAGACCCCGCTGATAAAATGAGAGTTTCGTGTATTTCATGCTTCAGCGAATCATGGATGATTAGATTTCCAGCGATGGCATTTTAAAGTAGGTGGCTATTTAGACAGAGGAGTAAATGAGGGGCAGGTAAAGCTACAGATCTAAAAAAATATCTTCTTTGCTGTACATTCACACTATGTAGTGTTGATGACGAGATGTGTCCAGCAGCAAAACTAGTATACTAGGAGACACAATATGGTTTTAGACCATACTTATGCCCTCATCTCTCCCCATCTATTTCTCCTAATGGCTGCCTTTGGCCACTCGTGTGTCACATCCTCTTCACAGTCTGGTCGAACAGGAACCGCTGCGGAGCCAAAGACTGTCCTCAGAGCCCCGGATGGTTACAGCGCTGTAGATGTGAACATGTACCAATAAACAGAGGAAGAGGAAGTGAGCGGAGGGGGGGAGGGGGGGTGGGCAGGGGAGTTTAGGGGAAAGGGCACACTGAAGGAGAGAGTGGAGGAGGGCCATCACAGGAAGTGACATTGAAACGCAGAAGCCTGAATCTGATCTCTTTCTCTCTCTCTCTCTCTCTCTCTCTCTCTTTCTCTCTCTCTCTCTCTCTCTCTCTCTCTCTCTCTCTTTCCTCTCTCTCTCTTTTTCTCTTTCTCTCTCTTTCCTCTCTCTCTCTCTCTCCATCTCTCCCATTTATCCTTGATGCGTCTCCTGTTCAATACCTCCAACTGGTCGTCTTTCCTTCTCATCACAGAATAGGGTTGCAGTTGGTAGGTCAGGGGAAGGACACTCTGAGTGTGTGTGTGTCTGTGTGTGTGGGTGTGTGTTTGTGTGTGTGTGTGTGTGTGTGTGTGTCGTTGTTTGTGTGTGTGTGTGTGTGTATATGTGTGTGTGTGTGTGTGTGTGTGTGTGTGTGTGTTAGTCTGAGTTTATGTGTGTCTGTGTCTGCTTGAGCACTTGGAGCGCACAACCTGTTCTTCTGAAGATGTTTAAGTGTGTACGTGGGCGTGTCTACCTGGATGTGTGTTTGTGTGTTTGTGTGTGTGTGTGTGTGTGTGTGTGTGTGTTTGAATGTGTGCATACACTGGCGTTTACACTGGTGGGGACAGGGGGGGGAGATCATTATCAGTGAGTTAAGTGTATCGATCCCCAGCGGTACAGCAGCTGTCAGTAGAGACTAGGTGAGTGGGAGGGTGATGCTTATCCTTCCCTGCAACAACTCCCAGTGCCCTTTACGCCCCTGGTTACCAAGGCACCCAGGGATTTGATTGGCAGGTGGTGGAGGGATTGGAGAGGCTCTGAGGTAGGATGTGGGGCTGTGGAGGATGTGGACAGGGAGAAAGGTGTGTGCCACCTCCAGGCCACGTCAGGGCCAGAGCTGGTCACCCAGGGCGGAAACCCTTCCTCCTCGGGGATAGGTGGAGTGGTTTTATGACCCTGAGTCCAGTAAACTCTTTCTGAAATGACATCTGTCTTTCTCACACACTTCCCTACTTACAATCCCTCTCTGCTACCGAGTTACTGACGCCACTAGAAGGATCAAATGTCATTACCACTGTATTGCTGGGATGTGTGTGTACTTTTGTGTGGAAGTGTGCTTGGTGATGTGTGTGTGTGTGTGTGTGTAAATGTGAGTGTGTGTGTATGTTTTCCCTCATGTCTGACGGTATTCCAGTATGTCACGTCCGGTGTTGGGTTTCGGTGTGGGCCTCGCTCCAGCTCCCAGAGGAATTAGCATGTAGCATGTAGCATGTAGGGGAGTGGGAACAGCGGGGCTCAGTGGCTCAGGCTGGATTCCCTCCCTGTTAATTGGGTTACCACTCCTGGCCCGCCTGACCCACAGCAGTCTGTGGGGACGAGAGAAAAAGAGGAAGAGAGAGAGAGAAAGAGAGAGAGGGGGGAATCTCTGGGTTTTTATAGAGTTACCACTCCCCATACCCAACATGGCTGCCTGGGTCAGTAGCTCAGTGGAGAGAAGAGGAGAGGAGAGGAAAGGAGAGGAGATGGGGGCAGCAGGTGTTAACAGCTGGCAGGTGTTGGGCCAAGCAGTCTTCCACTCCTGTCCTGTGTGAGTGTGGACGCTGGGCAGAAGCAATAATGTAACTGAGGAGAAGGAACAGCCGGTCTTATGACAAGTAAAGAGTAATGGAGGCTTTGGCGGGGGAAGCCATTTCTAGTGGGCGATGCTGGTGAGGATTTGGCTTTGATGTATTATGCTGTTTGTGGCTGCTGAGCTCTGTGTAGTGTGTGTGTGTGTGCGTGTGTGTGCGTGTATGCGTGTGTGTGTGTGTGTGTGTGAGTGTTTGTATTATGCTGTTTGTGGCTGCTCAGCTCTGTGTAGTGTGTGGTGGCTTGCAACCGCCCCCCTTCAGGCCTCTCTTCCTGTTTTAACTCTGATCCTCAGATACCGGAGTGTGTGTGTGTGTTTGTGTGTGTGTGTGTGTGTGTGTGTGTGTGTGTGTGTGTGTGTGTGTGTGTGTGCGCCCGTGTGTGTGTGTGTGTGTGTGTGTGTGTGTGTGTGTGTGTGTGTGTGTGTGTCTGTGTGTCTGTGTGTGTGTGTGTGTGTTTTAGATTAGATCCAACCTCATTGTGTAGGGAGCAGGTACAAAGCCAATGAAGTGCAGTCGGCATCTAACCAGAAGTGCAGAAGAATAGTATTATTTACAGATAAGGGTAGGTAAGTACTACAGCATAAGTGATGCTATACAGTGATATTGACAGTGGTGAGCAATATACAGTTTATTTAATATGTATAATACATTAAAAAAAACTTTATATATAGTGGTGAAGTGGACAGATTGTTGAAAAGATGTAACATGTAGTATATGTAAGAGTTGTCTGTACAGTATAATCGAAGTGTACAGTTGGTTGTATATACAATATAAAAAATAATGATCTGAACGACGTGAGAGGTTCAGCCGGTGCAGGAAGGAGCCGTGCTAATGTAAAATAACTGGGACAGATACACACACACACACACACACACACACACACACACACACACACAGGGCAGGGCAGTAACGAGTGCAGTAATGCTAAGTGCTGTGGTGTGGACTTCAGCAGAGTCACAGCCTCAGGGAAGAAGCTCTTCCTGAGCCTGCTGGTGTGTGTGCGGAGGCTCCTGTAAGGCCTGCTGGTGTGTGTGCGGAGGCTCCTGTAAGGCCTGCTGGTGTGTGTGCGGAGGCTCCTGTAAGGCTTGCTGGTGTGTGTGCGGAGGCTCCTGTAAGGCCTGCCGGATGGGAGGAGAGTAGAAGGTCCATGGGTAGGGTTAGGGTGCATCCTTCATAATGCTCTGTGCCCTGCCCTGCCACTGTTTATGGCACAGGTTCTCAGTGGTGGCCAGCCGGGTTCTGCAGTGTTCTGACGTAAGACTCGGGATGGTCCAGGTGGGCCGGGTCAGAGTGGGTCGCCATGGAGATGGCCTCCTCTGTGGACCGGTTGGCCCGGTAGGCAAACTGATGGGCAGTGGGCAGACAGCATTTCAGATGTGATAGAGCCGGTCTCTCAAAGCACTGCAGTCATGGGGGGAGTGCAACTGGGCGGGAGTCATTCAGAGCCCTAGCACTGGCACAATGGTAGCGGCCTTGAAGCTTGTGGGGACAACTGCCTGTGTGTGTATGTGTGTGTGTGTGTGTGTGTGTGTGTGTGTGTGTGTGTGTGTGTGTGTTTGTGTGCGTGTGTGTGTTTGATGCGGTTGGATCTTTGACTGCCATGTGAGCACTACTGAGCATGAATCTTTGCACATGATAGTCTGGCAGTGTGTATGTGTTTAGGTGTATGTTAGTGGGTGTGTCAAATTAATGTACACTTTCTTTCGGGTTAATGTGTGGTAAAATGATGCTGTGTTGCCTTTCA
>NC_137926.1:8882286-8927970 GCF_963457725.1 Sprattus sprattus | reverse complement strand
TTCCATGTCTAGCTTTTGTGTGTCTTTGTGTGGGAGAGTGTGTGTGTGTGTGTGTGGGGGGGGGGGGGAGGGGGGGGGGGGTGGTGGGGGGGGATGTGTGTATCTCCATTGCCAGACTGTGGAGTGATGGGAAGCAGGTTGATGAGAGGTGTTGCCAGGCAGAGCTCTCAAGCAGGAACAGCAGAAGAGGAAGGGAGGGCGGCAGGCAGCAGAGTGTGTGTGTGTGAGTGTGTGTGTTTGTGTTAGTGAGTGTGTAGTGTGTGTGTGTGTGTGTGTGTGTGTGTGTGTGTGTGTGTGTGTGTGTGTGTGTGTGTGTGTGTGTGTGTGTGTGTGTGTGTGTGTGTGTGTGTGAGGGAGACAAAGCAGAGAGCGCCAAAGGAAGGGGGTGCAGTAGGCAGGCAGGGAGGCAGGGGGTGGAAGTGGTGCTGGATGAGGGAGAGATTTGAGCCTCCCTTCGCCCTGAAGGAGAGCATACCCTCCTCGGCCCTCGATCTCTCCCTGGACCCTCAACGACCCCTCCAACCCCAGCCAGAGCACGGCTCTGTTTATCACATAACCCAGACGAACTCAACACACCACAGACACAGACACAGCTGCCACGGGGCACACTCTACTGGAGCAGGAGGTCTGCCAGCCAGGAGGATTACCATACCAAACCTGACATCAGTAGAATATGATCAGTACAGGGCTGCAGAGGACCCAATGCCTCACAAAAAAAACACAGACATCTAAACAGGGTTTTAAAATGCAATTCACCACTTATGCAAGCAAATGGTCAGACCCATGGTACAAGGGTATCATGCAGTTTTCATGTATTGTCAACAAATATCCCCCCTCAAAAAACTCAAAAAAGAGAAATGCTTCGGAAGGGAAAAAGACACTACAATGTTTGACTACTTCACAGAAAATAAGCTCTAAAATGGTTGCTGAAGTCCAGAATGCTTCAAATGAATGATTGTAACAGAATGCTTCAAATAGGCCTCCTGAAAAAACTCTCCTCTAAATCTAATTCTTCACTCTCTCTCACCTATATTCTGTCGACCGCCGCTGCTGAGAGGTAGCGTTCATGACAGTGTATTACTCCACGACAGCACAGGGCATGAGACCCACACACACACATGGCATGAGACTCCCGAATCAATGCCAGCCCCAATAAGCACTCCACTCCAGAGGGGGCTGTGACTCACTCACAGTCTAAACCCACTTGATGGAAAATCCCTCTCGAACCGATACGGCTGAAATTTTGCATTGGCAGACTGAGTGTGATAACAAACAATACACTGGTATTGTTAGGTGTGTGTGTGTGTGTGTGTGTGGGGGGGGGGGGGGGGTGGTGGTCATACAACAGATGAATGCTGAACCGTTTGGAATGAAAAGAGAGGCAAAAGAAAGAAATATTCCTGTGAGAGACTAGTGATAGGGTAAGGTTGGGGAAGTGCAGAATGTGTGTGCTCAGAGAGGGTAGAGATTTTGGATACATCATTTAGTACTGATCCCCCCCTCCCCCCCCCACCCCCTCCATCCTTAATTTATTTCTGTGAAAGACCTTTCACATGCAGTCACGTGGTAGCCTAGTTTCTCTCCAGAAAGGCCATAATGGCATCTATATGTGCTATAACTCCAGGTGGAATTAAACATTAATGTGCAGGATGTTCACAAATTCCCCATCGCAGCAGCATCGCCCCCCTGGAGTGTGAGGAAGGTATTGCAGTGGGTGGGGACGTGCTGGCAGGATGGGCAGCTTCAACAAAGGCTTAGGCACACTCCAGTCCCTCAGCCAAGATGAAACACATTCCAACCACATCAAACCGTCTAGTCATTATCCGCCGTCTCCGACCTGCTCCCGTCTCTTGCTCTCTCTCTCTCTCCCTCCTTCTCTCTCTCCCTCTCGCTCGTTTTCTTTCCTTAGCTCTCTGTACTCCACTCCATTTCTTGGACTCCGTCATTCTGCCCTTTTCTCGCTCTTTATTCTCACTCTCATCTCCATTCTCTCTTTTCTCCCCCATCTTATGCTCTCTCTTCTTCCTCTCTTTTTTCCCTTTTATTTTCTCTCTTCCCCTCCCTCCTTCCCTCTCTTCCCTCCTTCCACTCTCATATCCATTCTCCGTCCTCACCTGCCTATGTCAGTAATAGTATGTCAGCCACACAGCCAAATGTGTTGAGGCAGAGAGAGCAGTGAGACGGGCCGGTGTGCTTGTCAGTCTGCAGAGGACTCCAGTGTTGGCATACCACTAATTAGATTCGGGCACTAGGGATGACGAAATATTTGTGTCAGCTGGCACATATAGTTCACTGCAGTAAGGTAACGCTGAGGAAATCCTCCCCCGAGGCTGTTTTGTAACTATGTGGGTATCATAGAGAGGTGGGGGGGGGGGGGGCTGTTGTCGCGGCGATGCTGGTTATGTCGGTGGCGGAATGTTTCACATGGCACTGCAGAATTCTGCAGCTGTGCAGCCAAGCCCCGGGGCCCCAGGAGCTGGCCTCAGATCAGCCACTGACACCAGGACTCAGACACACCAGATGGGAAGAGAGCAGGAGAGGGAGGGAGAAGGAGAGGGAGAAGGAGAGGGCCGGGGGAAAAGAAAGAGAGACGGAGGGTGAGAGAGAGAGAGAGAGAGCAGGAGAGGGAGAAGGAAAAGGAGAAGGAGAGGGCCGGGGGAAAAGAAAGAGAGACGGAGGGTGAGAGAGAGAGAGAGAGCAGGAGAGGGAGAAGGAGAGGGAGAGGGAGAAGGAGAAGGCCGGGGGAAAAGAAAGACAGACGGAGGGTGAGAGAGAAAGAGAGAGAGAGAGAGAGATCTCACGTCTACTAAATCTTACCATCCTCCACATTGTGTATATTCCATCATGGTCGTCGTTCTGGGGCAATACTGTTTATTTGAGAGAGAGAGCAGTGAATACATGTCTAAAGAGAGAAAGAAAGAGTGAAAGAAAGAGAGAGGGATGGAGAGTCAGGGAACATAGTAGGAAGAACAAGCAAAACAGACAGGAGATGAGAGAGATAGACATGGAGCCAGAGAGAGAGAAAAGAGATGGAGGAAGAGGAAAATGGAGAAAGTGTTGGAGCGGGCAAAGAGGCCTAGTGAGTGGCAGAGAGTCCCAGTGGTGGAGAGAAATCATTTGAGAGTGTCCATTTCCACTCCGACACTATCAGTGCTCTGGTTCTCTTCTCTCTCTTTCCCTGTCAGCCTGATGAAGGTACTCACACTCATAGGGAGGTCTGTGCTCTGAGGTGGTTCTCCTCTCTCTCCCTCTCTCCCTCGTTCTCTCTCTTTCTCTCAAACTCTCTCCCCTCTCTCTCTCTCTCTCTCGCTCTCTCCCTCACTCTCTATAATAGATTTATTGGCATGACTGCATAAAATACAACATTGATAAAAGCATAAACACAAACTATACAATCCTAATCAACATTAATTAACTAAATAAAGCAAACAATAAGCAGTAAAAGCACAGAGGACATGGGGTATAAGAGGGGCTATGGAAGGTAGGTAAGTACCATAGGATGGAAACATATAACAAGTCAATCATTCATTAGTAAACATTCATTATTAGCCACGTGGGACAGGTGGTTGAGGGAGCTGAGGAGTTAATGGCAGGCCCCTTGATATCTTGTCACCAGTCTACAGCAGTCCTACCTCTCTCCCAGTAGAGCCAGGAGTCTCTCCAGGTCACCTAGATAAAGCCACTTTTGCAAAACATTGGTCTCTAAGACTTTGGTATTGGTTGCAGTGAGAACACAACCTCTTGCTCTCTCTCTCTCTCTCTCTCTCTCTCTCTCTCTCTCTCTCTCTCTCTCTCTCTCTCTCTCTGTCTCTCTCTATCTCTCTCTGTCTTTCTCTCTGTCTGCCTTAATGAAGGTACTCTCATAGGGAGGTCCACTCACTGGCCCAGCAGGTGTCTCTCTCTCTCTCTCTCTCTCTCTCTCTCTCTCTCTCTCTCTCTCTGTCTCCCTAATAAGAGCGCCCCCAATCATAAGGACATCCAGGGAGGTCCTCCTCACAGCGTGAGAAGACTGAGGCCTTTCAGCCTGTCAACACCGTCCACGCTTAGTAAACCGAGCCACTGATCAGGTTATTCCAAGGCACACTGCGCTTGAGGCACTGCCCCCTAGAGTTCAGTCAGCTTTCCATCTCTTTGGGCTTGGGTGGAAAACCAGCTCACCAGTTTATCTCAGTGCAGCTCTGTAGCACTCACTGGGCACCCAGACAGAAGACCCTGCGCACAAACACACACACAAATGTACTGTAGAAAGCACACAACACAAAGAACATGAACAAAAACACACACACACACACAGTTTCAGACATTTAGTCTCAGAAATGAGTGTGATAGGGACACCACAGTGAGGTGTTATTGGTCTGGCTGCAGTTTTCAATATACAATCTCCTTCGCAATAACTTTTATTATCAACAGCTAGGTCTGGAAAATCACCTGAGTCACCTGAAAATTGAGAGTGTTGGCACAGCACCCCAGCGTTGAGGCGAGTGTGAATGTGAGGCGAGTGTGAATGTGTGTGTGTGAATTTGTGTGTGTGTGTGTGTGTGTGTGTGTGTGTGTGTAAGAGGGGCGTCAGGTGTGTAATGGCTTTGCCAGTCTACCGCAGGGGCCACTGTCACCAGTGACTAGTTACCAGCCTCTCGGCTCTCAACTGCCAACAAGCTGCTCGGATTGGCTGCGAAGAGTCAGGGAGTGTGTGTGTGTGTGTGTGTGTGTGTGTGTGTGTGTGTGTGTGTGTGAGTGTGTGTGAGTGTGTAACCAAGGGAAAATTGAAACAGGTGACAGCGTGAACAGACTGCTAACAACAGGCACAGTCTGTCTATGAGGGGGAGAGGGGAGGGGACTAAATCAAGGTTAGACTAAACATCTTACTAAATATAATGAGCATGTTTCAAATGCTCTGGAGCTAAATAGACAGCTGAGTCAGTGTTTCAAAGCCTTTACGAAGCCTTCTCATTCCTCTGTTCAATGTACCAGTGATTATAGGTCTTCACTTAATAGCATAACATAACCTAGATGGCTCATATAATCCTATTGGTGCGGCAGGAATCGCTGTTTCTAAACGGTGAGGTGAAATCAGTAGGCTTTTAAGAGGCGTTGCAATGGTTGGAATGTAATACTTTGTTTTCATATGTTAAAAATGTACCGTAAAGGGGCCTGTTTACCCAGAAAGGGGACCTTCTACTAATTTCTACTCAAGCCTGTGGCACTAGCCACCCATGTTAGGCCTGTCTGTCTGTGCTGGACAACATGATCTATGGACCCAGAGGGGACGGGTCTCAGTAATGTGTGTTTTATTTTTATTTGTCACATACAATGAATGTTCTGAAATGTGAACGGTTCTACGCTCCACACTGTGCAAAAAAATATTAAAAATAATAATAACTTTAAATAAATAAATAAAAATAAGGAAAATCTTGTCATGAATGTGGGTTAGAGGGAGAGCTGCTCTGAGACCCTGCAGCTAAATTCCTCTGCTGTCCCACGGCCCAAAGAGGCCTAATAGAGGGTTATTAGGTTTGAGGATGAGAAGGTAACGACAGAATATCCCATTTTGATCCCTTGATCCCTTCGAGGCTAAAACAGCCATGTTTAACCCAAAGCAATGCAAGTCTGGTCCTTTTTCCTCAGAGTCAAGGGTTTTTCCAGACATTTGCACTGAACTGAGGTTTAGGAGCGGGCCAATCTAATGTCTCTTTCTTCCTGGTTCCTCTTCCACTCCAGCTACCTAGACAGTTTAGATCGGATTGGAGCTCCAGACTACCAGCCCACAGAGCAGGACATCCTGAGAACCCGAGTGAAGACCACTGGCATCGTAGAAACCCACTTCGTCTTCAAGAACCTGCACTTCAGGTGAGCCCCACTCTCTCAAGCAGGCTCAAGGACAGCTGGTTCTGGCCAGCAGCGCGGCCAACAGGGAGCATCCTGGCACAGTGCCTAATGGTCGGAGGACTACTGTCCAGTGTTCCGGAATGTCCTGGAATGCTGCCTAACAATCCGAGAACTACAGTTGGTTGACTGATCTGGAACACTTTCACTTCTGTGTGTGAAATGTTTCAAGAAACAGTCTTGATAATCATTATTGATTTCATTGATTTCTTATTGGGGTCTAGTGGGGTCCTGTTTTAGGAATAACCTTTATAACACTCTGTAATAGTCTCTAATATTCCTGCTTATTAAAGCAACAGATAGTTGGTAATCTAAAGCAAAAATGAATTCAAATCAATTGAACATGTTAAATATGAATGTGTTAAGGATGCATAGAGTACTTAAGTATACAAGTAAATAATGATTCTCTTACAGTTGATCTAGAGCTTTGTATGTGAAACATACCTATTCCACCTTTAAACTGATGATGATGATGATGATGATGATGATGACTTCTTTGGCTAGGGTAGAAGTATTGGCTGTGAGTGAGTGTGTGTGTGTGTGTGTGTGTGTGTGTGTGTGTGTGTGTGTGTGGTGTGTGTGTGTGTGTGTGTGTGTGTGTGTGTGTGTGTGTGTGTGTGTGTGTGTGTGTGTGTGTGTGTGTGTGTGTGTGTGTGTGTGTGTGGTGTGTGTGTGTGTGTGTGTGTGTGTGTGTGTGTGTAAGTGTGTGCATGCCTGTGTGCGAGGACCAGGGCTAATGCATGAGAGGAGGTCTCATTAAGTCCTCTGTCTGACACAACGCAGAAATTAGAACCCAATTGAAAGGGAAGGTGGTGATCTCACACCACACAAACACACACACACACACACACACACACACACACACACACACACACACACACACACACACACACACACACACACACACACACTGCCTCACTGCCTCTCTCTCTCCATCCCTGTTTTTTTTTCTGTCACCCTCGCTCACACACTCTCAAGTAGACACACTTACATATAGCCACATACACTCTCTCTCTCTCTCTCACTCTCTTTTCCCCACCCTGTCTCTCTCTCCCTCTTCCTCTCTCTCTCCCTGACACCCCTCCTCCCCTGAAAAAGATGAGCCTAAAATAAAGTGTTAATGTATGTAAAGTCAGTCAAGTGCAGTGCCTACTGAGCTGCTCTCCTGCAGAGAGGTACAGCACAACCCCACCCTCAACGCCACCTCTTTCTCTCTCTCTCTCTCTCTCTCTCTCTCTCTCTCTCTCTCTCTCTCTCTCTCTCCCTCTCTCAAATTCAAATTCAAAAGAAGCTTTATTGGCATGACCATAATATTCTACAGTATTGCCAAAGCATTTGGGTTGGGTGTATAATAAGTGATTATATAAACAATACATATATCTATACACAAGGTACATCAAAAGGGGAAAGTCTCTCCCTCTCTATTCTTCTCACTCTCTCCCTCTCTCGGAGTGTCACAGTCCAGAACAATGGAACTGGAACCTTGAAATGTTCTATCCCTTTCTCCGTCTGCCTTTTGCCTTTTGCCTCATCTGTCAATGTGTGTTCCTGTGCATCTTCCCTCTTTATTTATCTTTCTCTATCTTTTTCTTTTTCTTTTTTTTCTCTTCTTTTCTTCCATTTGGTCTCTGTCTCTTTCTGAGTAGTTCTGAGTCATAGACACTATAGAAGCCTCCCTCATTTCTGAAAATCTGTTGTTTTTGTGTGTAAATCAATGTGGGCTCTTCTTCAGTTAATAGCATCATTTAGTCTGCTTATGACAGACAGGTATAAAATGCTAAATTGCTGGTGTAGAACTGAAAGTGCTTTTTTGTACCACACCTTTTGGTTTCCATTTAAAGATTAAGAGGCTGTGGGGGGGCACTGTGGTGCAAATAGTAGCCCCAACCACATTCGGGCTTGACGCCCATGGAGGACACGGGTCCAAATCCGGCCCGATGTCATTTCTCCTGTCCACTCCCCACCTCTTCTCCCTGTAATTTCCGGTCCCACTCTTCACTGATCTGTCAATTAACGGCATAAAAGCCCAAAAACAAATCTTTTAAAAAAAAGGCTGTTTCGTGCTGGGAAATGATTGACTAGTGTGCGATTGACCTAGCTAGCTAAGTCACTGCAGTTATCCATCAATCTTATTATGTGATACTTTATCACAATAACTGTAAGCTAATTTCTTTATATTCTTTCCTGAAACCATAAACCACCACTCGATGTCTGTGGTCCTAAAAGTGGAAAGAAATTCTCCTTAATCTGCTATTATATGTTGGCCAGTCCCATAGCTATCCCATAACAATCCAAACATAAGATTTTCTTTCAAATTCCCTCCAAAGTCAAGAGTGAAGTGCCTGGCTTGACCAAGCGGGGCTGTTTGCAGTGCCTGTGAGTGTAGCTGGGAGCAGGGTTAAGCACAGGGCAGGCCAGTTCAGTGTGGTCTAGACGAGTGTCATATCAGTTTACCTCAGGGCTGCTTCATAATCTTGCTCTTGGATCCCACCTGCACCATAAATCTCCTGTCTGTCCCGGCTCCAATTACACCCATCACAGACATGGTGTTGAGTAGCTAAATCAGCGGTGTGTTCTGCCGTGTGTCAAGTCCTGCCACTGACGGGTTCAGTCAGGTATGCAGAACAGGGAGAAGGACTGGGATGCCCCATTTACAGTAATATGTTAGATGAGCCACCCACTTTATACTGTTTATGATAATGTATATTTACTGTATATGAGATTTCAGTTTTCAGGATTCAGTTTAGTCAGTCAGTCAGTCAGTCATGCACAGTAATGTGCTCTAAGCATTGAGTGGTATTACATTACTGTCCGTGTTCGCAACCAAACACTCTCTCTCTATCTCTCTCAGTGTCTCTGTGTGTGTGTGTGTGTGTGTGTGTGTGTGTGTGTGTGTGTGTGTGTGTGTGTGTGTGTGTGTGTGTGTGTGTGTGTCCACCATAACTATTAACACTCACGTCTATGCCAATACTTTTACTCATTTGAATGCTATGAAAGGTTTGTCATCCAGGAGTTCCAGTGTATTTGAGCAGATGTTGTTGTCCCAGGTGGCCGCGGGCTGCCATAACACACTCCAGCTGTGTTTGCTCAGGCGCTCGGCCTCGCGTGCAGATTTATATGTGATCATTCAAGTCTACAGTATGAAGGCATGCACTCTGGGTAGTGTACGGTGTCATATTTGTTATATTATACTGTGCAGGGTCGTGCCATGTGTGTGTGGGTATGTGTATATGTGTGTATGTGGAGTGTGGTGTGTGTGATGTGTGTGTGTGTATTTGTATGAGGTGAGTGTGTGTGTATGGTGTGTGTAAGTGTAAGGCTGTACATGGTAACTGTGTATGTGTGTGTGCATATATATACTATATACCTATATATATACTGTATATGTGTGTGTGTGTGTGTGGTGTGTGTGATGTGTGTGTATTTGTATGAGGTGAGTGTGTGTGTATAAGTGTAAGGCTGTACACGGTAAGTGTGTGATGTGATGTGTGTGTGTAGGCCAGTGTGACTCACTGACTCCTCCTCTGTCTTCTTCAGGCTCTTTGATGTGGGCGGCCAGAGGTCGGAGAGGAAGAAGTGGATCCACTGCTTCGAGGACGTGACGGCCATCATCTTCTGCGTAGCTCTCAGTGGCTACGACCAGGTGCTGCATGAAGACGAGACCACGGTGAGTCCACCATTAAACACACACACAAGGCACACAAGGAATATGTGTGTGTGTCGTGTGTCCACTGCTGCAAAGCACCATTAGTCTAGTCCGGCGAAATTTCCTTGTCGACAAGATGAAGATGCAAACACACACACACACACACACACACACACACACACACACCACACAATACCAGACCAAACACGTAACTGTGACTAGGACTGCATATGAGATACGGTTGACCAGGGGATCTGAAATGAGTGATGGAGTAGTCAGACAGAGCAGTACAGAGGACAGAGGGACATACAGTGGGAAACAGGGACGGTATGGGACAGACAGTGAGAGACAGAGAGGGACCAACAGGGACGGAATGAGACACACAGGGGCATGCAATGACAGACACGGGATGAGACAGACAGTTAGAGACACAGGAGGACATACAGAGACGGGATGAGACAGACAGTTAGAGACACAGGAGGACATACAGAGATGGGCTGAGACAGACAGTTAGAGACACAGGAGGACATACAGAGATGGGCTGAGACAGACAGTATGAGACACAGGAGGACATACAGAGACGAGATGAGACAGACAGTATGAGACACAGAAGGACATACGAGACAGACAGTGAGAGACAGAGGAGGAAATACAGAGACGGGATGAGACAGACAGTATGAGACACAGGAGGAGTGTGGAGTGAGTTCTCAGTAGTCCCACTGAAAAGGTGCTTTTCCCACAACTTCATTTCTGGTGCCATAACTCTTAAAGGGCGGTCACCTGTCACGCTGTCCCACGCTCACAGTGGCAGGAAACGCTGACAGTTACGCTAGTAGAGGAAACACACACACACACACACACACACACACCATCACACTCATACTGAGGCAGAGGAAACACACACACTCACTGTGGTAGAGTAGTTCAGCGGAAACGCACACAGCTTAGCCTCACTATAAATCCACACGACCCCTAAGCCCACACTGTGCCTGCCAGAGAGATTTACTGGCTGTTTAAAGTGAGCTCTGACTTCAGGTCTACCTGTCTACACACACACCTCAACACACATATCAACAGTATATGCCAAGAAGTATGCACGCACACACACACACACACAGGAAGTATCTATTCATTTTGTCTGCTGCATGCCATGTGTAACTCTTTCACTAAAATGTAAATACTCATAATTTGAAGAAGCTAACCTCATTAATCACATTACAAACGCTGAGGGTGGGTTGGTAAAACAAAGGATCAAAAATAAAAACATACAGTTTTTTTCAGCATGGAAAAGATTGCCCAGTCTACAGGAAAATTTGAAACATCAGCATGTTTAGTCAGAAACTTGCTTGCAGTTAATATCTATCTAGCACATTGTTTTTGTCACCCTTTGACCTGTAGGAAATGAAAAAACATAATATTTTTCTCATTTAATTCCACCTCTTTGTTTTCTTCTTAATGACCCGCTGGCAAGAACAATAGACCTGGTTCATTTTGTTCTGTGTGGACCACCCAGGCCACCGTCATAAATGCTGTTTGTGTCAGCTGCTGCTGTGTTCAGCTGATTCCGCCCTAGTCAGGTCATTCCCTGGATGGGACTCTTCAGAAACGGATCCGACTCCGATCGGATCTGGCTCTGATGTGTTCCGCCTCCGGAATGGATCTGTTCCAGAGTCAGCTGATCTTTAGGAACACGCCACGGCGACGGGATGCCCTCTGGAGGTTCTAATCGGTCTGCACCAGAGGGCCCCCGGCTGAGGCTGGCCAGACCCTGATAGGCAGGGAACTCTGTGACGGAACCGGCCCGTTACAGGCCCGCATCCGCACAGGGTCAGCTCGCTGTTAGACTGTATGAGTATGAGTCCTGTGTCTGTCAGTGTTCCACTATGGGTACCAGAACATAGGCATCTGCTGGGTGTACACTGAAAAAGAGTGTAGGTTTGCAAGGTCGTGTAAGAAAGCATTCTGAATAAAAAATGGTCCTCACTGAGGTGCTTCATAACAGTAAGAGTGAATACAGACTGATGTAATGTGTTTAAACCAGTCTGTTAGACATGGGTTATTCACTATGACTGCTTTGGACAAAACACCATTGAAAACACCCACATCAGATATTACCAGCATTCATCAACCTTCTTCTATTTCTCACCTTGTTTGGAGTGAAAACTACATATGCCTGTTTCCCTGTACTGTCCCCCTTCACCATGTGTCTTGCCTCTCTCTGCTCTTTGTGCTGTCTCTACCTCCCTCTGCCCTTTTCTCACAACTTACAATGGGGTCTCCAATTTGTTTCACCTAAACTGGCTTCAGTGCAAACATAGGATTGGAGGCTGTGATTGTAGTGAGAATCAGATAGTCATCTAAACTCCAGAATGTAGGGCTTGTCTTAGTCAGTGTCATAATGTGTCCATCAGCCATTCAGCCCTTGGTTTGCACTGAAGTCACACAACAGGAGATCTGTCTGAGGATGTAATATGTGTTGGCTTTGGTTCCGGAGCGTTCTGTGAGCTTTGATTCTGGAGCATTCCACAAGCTTTGGTTCCGGAGTGTTCCATGACCTTTGTTCTGGAGTGTTCCATGACCTTTGTTCTGGAGTGTTCCGCAGTCTTTGTCCCGGAGATTTTGGACTGCTCTTCAGCTACTCTTTCTTCGAGCTGGGGCCGGGTCGTCCTGAGAGTATGTGAGAGCGCGCGCGCGTGTGTGTGTGTTTGTGTGTGTGTTTGAGTGCCTGTGGTTACGTGGGGGGTACGTGTGTGTGTGAGTGTGTGTGTGTGTGTGTGTCCTGGGGCTGGTGAGCGAGCTGGCGTCTCTCCTTGCTGGCCCGGCTGGTGTGCGCCGCTCCGGTGGCGCCTCCCCTCTCGTCCCCGGCAGCTCGATTTCTTCCGTCTCAAATGCCTCCGCTCCTCTGCTGTCATCTCTCGCCATCGGCTGTCCTCTCTAACCACTCGCCAATCGCTAAACCCCCACCCGGCTCCGCCGAGCTCCCAGACGTCCCATCCTACAAACACTCACCCAGGTACGCAAAAAACAACAACAACCACAACAACAACAACACCACCACCACCCGCAAACAGCTAAGCATCAGCCTGACACTGAAAAGAGTTGAAAGCAGCACTCCTTTATGTTGTGTTTTGGTAGAGTCTGTTTCGGTGTGTGTGTGTGTGTGTCTGTGTGTGTGTGTGTGTGTGTGTGTGTGTGTGTGTGTGTGTATGTGTGTAAATGTGTCATTACCGTGTGTCATTAGTATAATGTTAAAATAACTTTTTTGTGTAGAGAGGATAGATCCATGTGTTTGTCAATCTGTATGCACAATGTAGCATGTCTATGTATGTATGTATGTATGTAGGAGTGCATGTATGGTTGCATGTGTGTGTGTGTGTGTGTGTGTGTGTGTGTGTGTGTGTGTGTGAGTGAGAGAGAGAGAGAGGGAGAAAGAGAAAGAGAGAGAGAGAAAGAGAAAGAGAAAGAGAGAGAGAGAAAGTGAGAGTCTGTATGTAACACCATGACTATGCACTTCTGAAATCGATCAAGAAGCTTTTAAGCAGGACATGATTTGTTGTCACAAAGTTTTTTCCCTGCCATTAGGTGATGAGATTTAGTGTGAGTGTTTATTACACCAGATGAAGGGTGTTTGGCCCTTCTGCTCAGTTCCCACACACACAAACACACACACACACACACACTCAGAGAAAATGGCCTCCATCTCTGCACACATCAGAGAGAGTGTCTGCTTCCAACTCTGGATTAGTAGCTTCTGGATCCTCCAGAGGGATGACCAAGTATCCAGCCCCCAACCACTGCATATAAACAAATGTGAATACCCCCCCCCCCCCCCCCCCCCCCAGTCAAAGCATGCCCACCCCCCCCCCTCCGAGCATGTGTCCCGGTGGGTGCGAGGGGGGCACCACAGGGACTGCTTCAGCTCATGTTAACCAGCTGCATGGACTGTGATTCTGACTAATGCCCTGGACTGCAGCTTGTAGGGCGGGCCTTGCTACATTTTTCCTAAACAGCTCAGCCAATCAGATCATTCTGGTTTAGAAAAAGAACAACCACATAATGGTTGGAGAGATGTGATGCCATTTGATCCTCCTGGAAAGGCAGTCTTCTTCATTTCTCTTCCCTGCTTTTGATTTCCCCCAGCTTTTTTTCTCCTTTTCTACTGGTACAACTACTTGTGTGTGTATTGTGTGTGTGTGTGTGTGTGTGTGTGTGTGTGTGTGTGTGTGTGTGTGTGTGTGTGTGTGTGTGTGTGTGTGTGTGTGTGTGTGTGTGTGTGTAGGGGTGGTGTGTGTTTGTGTGTGTGCGTGTGTGTGTGTGTGAGTGTGTGTGTGTGTCGGTGTGTCGGTGTGTCGGTGTGTGTCGGTGTGCATGCAAGCATGCATGTCAGTGTCAGTGTCAGTGTTAGTGTTAGTGTGTGTGTGTCTCTGTGTGTGTGTTTGTACTGTAAGTGTGCCTGTGTGCTTGTGTGTGTGTCTGTGCGTGCAAGTGTAAGTGTGTGTGTGTGTGTGTGTGTGTGTGTGTGTGTGTGTGTGTGTGTGTGTGTGTGTGTGTGTGTGTGTGTGTGTGTGTGTGTGTAAGTGTAAAAGCGAGATAGCAGACTGGTGGAACCTGACAGTTTGTTCTCCCTTCCCCCAGAACCGTCTGCACGAGTCCTTGAAGCTCTTCGACAGCATCTGCAACAACAAGTGGTTCACAGAGACATCCATCATTCTTTTCCTCAACAAGAAGGACATATTTGAGGGAAAAATAAAGAAATCTCCCCTTAGTATCTGCTTCCCCGAGTACCCAGGTAACCTATTCTCCTCAGTCAGCGCACGGTCACCGTGACCACACAGCCAGGCCTGGAGATTGGAGGAGGCCAGAAAAGGAAAAGAGGTCTAAAAATGGATGATTGATATACGTAGAAATGAGGAGAGCATGAAGGGAAAGAGGAAAGGAAAGAAAAGATAGATGAATAGATCTGATGATGAGGAGGAGAGAATGAAACAACTCAAGAAGAGAGTGGGAGGCAAAAGAATGAGAAAGGAGAGAGAGAGAGAGTGATAGATAGATAGATATATACTGTAGGAGAGGTGGACTGGTGAAGATGAAGATGAAAAGTGTGTTGGAGGCAAGCTCCTGACTGACGCAGAGTCAGAACACCTTCAAAGGAGAGGTGTGCCTAGCTGCACACACACACACACACACACACACACACACACACACACACACCACACGAGGGACCTCCGCAGCCTCTAGTTCATTTAGCAGACCCGAGTGCAGTATTCCTGGGGCTGAAGTCTAGATTAGATTAGACATGAAACTGCTAAAAATGTGGGCCCATTACCCTCAGTCTCATGCACCATTTCATTTTTCTTTTGTCCCACCCCATCCTCCACCCCTCCACTCCTCCACTCCCGTACTCTGTTCCTCTGTTCACTGCTGTAATGTTCTCTCTCTTCGTTCTCACTTTTCTTTTGTTATCTTTGGTTTCTGTTGAGTCCTGTTCACCTCGGGTCTGATTGCCTTTTATTCATGCCTCCATTACATCTCCTCTTCATCGTATTTTCTCTCCCTCTCTTTCTCTCTTGTGCTCTCTCTCTCACTCTCTCTCTCTATCTCTCATATCTGTCAATATTGCTCTCTTACTTCCTCTCTGTCCATCTCTATCTTTCTGTCTCTATATCTGTCTTTGTTTCTTTACCTCTTCCCTCTTCCTCCCATCTTCTTCCTATCACCCTATCATGTCCTCCTCCTCCTCCTCTTCCACGCCAACCTCTTCCTCCTCCTCCTCCTCCTCTTACTCTCCAACCTGTTCCTCTCCAACCTCCTCCTCCTCTTCCTCCCCATTCTCCTTCTCCATCTTCTACCCATCACCCTATCATGTCTTCCTCCTCCTCCTCTTCCTCGCCAACCTCTTCCTCCTCCTCCTCCTCCTCCTCCTCCTCCTCCTCCTCTTACTCTCCAACCTGTTCCTCTCCAACCTCCTCCTCCTCTTCCTCCCCATTCTCCTCCTCCATCTTCTACCCATCACCCTATCATGTCTTCCTCCTCCTCCTCTTCCTCGCCAACCTCTTCCTCCTCCTCCTCCTCTTCCTCGCCAACCTCCTCCTCCTCCTCCTCCTCCTCCTCCTCCTCTCCCTCCTCCTCCTCCTCCTCCATCTCCCTGCTCACCAGGCCCTGACACCTACACGGAGGCAGTGGCCTACATCCAGACTCAGTACGAGAATAGGAACAAGTCAACCCACAAGGAGGTGTACGCCCACACCACCTGTGCCACCGACACCAACAACATCCAGTTCGTCTTTGACGCCGTCACTGACGTCATCATCGCCAACAACCTGCGGGGCTGCGGCCTCTACTGACCCCTGACCTTTGACCTCGCTCGTCGGGGCAACAGAACTCTCTTTTGTCCCCCCCCCCCCCCCCTGTTTCTCCCGTGTTCACCATGTTTACTAGACTTCTGATGTCTTAAGCTTAGACTGCGCTCCCCATCCCCTCCAACACACACACACACACACACACACACACACGGCTGTGAGTCCTCTGTTAAAAGGCTATTAGGCTGCCAGTTCATGAGCTTGCAAAGGACCCTTTTTTTTTTTACTAGTACAAAAGATTCCTTTATTTGACAGAAATTCTTGTAGTGTCATATGAAGCTGTCATTTTGTATTAGAAATAAGTTTTTCTAGTTTATACAGCAGTTGAAGAAAAGCCATTATTTACCCACAATTCTACTGTACTTTGTGGGGGATAGGCCAAAACTAATGTATCCCAAAATGATGAAAGTGCCAAGTTTAGACCAATGACATCCACAGTAGTATCACCTATGCTTGCATAAAGACCAAAGATCACTGTGGCTTTATGTGTGCTATTCTCTATGTGTCAAAGATGAGCCCCTTGATTGGCATTGTCAGTAGTGTCACCAGGGTCTTGGACATGGTGTATCAGAGTATGGACCGGGGAGACTCCTGCTATCTGAAAAACACTGTGATATATAGATTCGATATCATAATGTTCACGACCAGAGGAAGGACCTGTGAGAGAAAATACTGTAGCACTATGTAAAACATGCATTATACACCATAACGTTTCACTAGGCATGAGTCTCGGCTCAAATTACTCCACCACAGTGGATATGCCACAGAACACAAATTAACTTTGGACAAAAGTGTCTGCCAAATAGCATAACTCTAACTGTGTTTCAGTGAAGAATTTTGAGGCCATCGTTGGTATGATGTGTATTGAACTGCAGTGCCAGGACAGTAGTCTTGTACTTCAGATGAAACACAACTGTTGGCCTTTAAATGGCATCAGAACGCCGCTGAGCTCTAGTGCTGTCTGCACTGTGAAGGGGCTGTTTTAAACGAGCGTGAAATTGGCGTGAGGCACGCAATCCCTTCGCCAAATCGCCACACGGCTGTTTCGGGGGTGGGGGGTGGGGAATTGTCAGCGGCGCTGTACAGCTTATTCTCCGCAATCAACATGACAACAGTAAGACATGGTAGTGTGACAGTAGATTTTAAACCGCAAAACCGGTAAATTAATAATTGATCCAACTAGATAATTTATCATAAGTCATGTTACACATCCAATTAACCTTTAGTGGTAGCCATGTTCTTGTAGGACCAAGGAGAGGTGATAAAAGGTCGTTCTGATGCTGTCACTGGTTGTGGAAAGCTTGAATAGTTACTTAGACTTGTGTTTCTGTTCTTCTTATTCTGGCCACCCAGTGAATGGCTTGAGCAGCCTTTTGGATTCCACCCCTGTCTATGTTTTACTTGTATTTGCTTTTGTGAGGAATTTATCCGCCTTAGCTCTAAGCTTGGCCAAGAACAGTCAGAGAGAGAAACCCTGAACCTTTGAAATAGTTTTAACAAAGGACTCAGCATCTCCATGCCAAAATGGTTTGTGTTTTTAAGGACATTTTTATACGCAGTTTTCCCCCTTTTTATCAAACGGTTACTGGGCCTTTTCTTTTGTGTTTCCTTCTCTGTGCTCCGGAGCTCTGCAGATAGGCCTCAGAAGGCTGTGATCGTCTCTCGCAGCTTTGGGCAGATTTTCTATCTCTCTCTCTCTCTATCTCTCTCTCTCTCTCTCTGTCTCTCTCCCTCTCTCTCTCTCTATCTCTCTCTCTCTCTCCCTCTCTCTCCCTCTCTCTCTGTCTCTCTCCCTCTCCTTCTCCCTCTCTCCCTCTCTCTCCCTCTCTCTCTGTCTCTCTCCCTCTCCTTCTCCCTCTCTCTTTCTCTCTCCCTCTCTCTCTGTCTCTCTCTCTCTCCCTCTCCCTCTCCCTCTCCCTCTCCCTCTCCCTCTCCCTCTCCCTCTCCCTCTCCCTCTCCCTCTCTCGCTCTCTCTCCCTCTCTCTCTGTCTCTCTCTCTCTCTCTCCCTCTCTCTCTGTCTCTCTCTCTCTCCCTCTCCCTCTCTCGCTCTCTCTCCTTAGTGATGTGACAGTAGCAGCAGTGTGTGAGGCAGTGGCCAGCGTGCCGTGCCTGTGTGTGTGTCTGTGTCGTGACTACAGCTAATCCATCTGGAGTCCATCGTGCCTCTCCCGTCTCGCCGCCCCTCTGCTGTCTCAGTCTGCTGCCTCCGGCCACTGGTGCCGGGATTGAATTCGGCTAACACTCACGATCCCGCAGACCCCCCCCCCCCCCCCCCCCACACACACACACACACCAGATCTCAGAGCAGCTCTCCCCTCTCTCTGTGCCTCTGAGAGAGGCTGTTCCACCGCTGATTGCACTGATGCCTGTCTCACCCTCCATCCTTTTCTCTTTGAAACTGTTTGTTTATCAAGCTGAAGTCTAGCATCACGCCACACACTTTATTCTTTGGTTGCGTGAGTTTCGTTACTTTCTTTGGAGGCAAATCGTGTGCCGTTTTTGTTGTGTCAATCGTGTGCCCTGTTTATGTAGTCCCAGTGGGCTGTCCTTAAGTCACCTCTCACTCCTGTGGTGCCATTGAGATGTTGTTCAGTGCCACACACACACACACACACACACACACACAGCAGTGACTTATTAGGCATCAGTAGATTATTTTTGCAGGAAACAGCTGTTGCTTCCCTCATTAACCCCACCCAGAGGAGAGGGGGGCAGCGGGTGGGGGGGGGGGGTGGGGTGCTCCGTGTGCACCCCTCCCTGTCCTTCCCAAAACACCCCAAACAAACCTGCAGCGCCACACGGTGGCCGACGTGCACACGTGCAAGAGTGAGTGAGGAGGAGGATCTGTAGCGGAAGCGTCTCTGTGAGCACCTTGGCCTTGCTGATGCAAGTGCAGAGCAAGGGTCTAGAAACGACTGAAGCCTTTCACAGCGGATTCCCCTACTGACTGGGCTAGACAGAGACGGTGTGTGTGTGTGTGTGTCTGTGTGTGTGTGTGTCTGTGTGTCTGTGTCTGTGTCTGTGCACAGGCCCTGGTGGTCCCTCTGAATCTTTCCAGCACTTTCAACTTCCTCAGCATCTTCGAACTTCATGATGCGTACATGATCACAGACTTCACCACAGGATTCTTCTTTCCGCTCTCTCTCTCTTTCTCTCTCTCTCTCTATCTCTCTCTCTGTCTCTTTTTCTCTTTTCGTTTCATCCAGACAATGTTTCCGGATGATTTTCCTCTTGATTTTCTATTTCGATAGAAATCTTTTCTTTTCGTGATGAAGATGGGAATATGGGTTATCAGAGCTCCACCAGCTCTGCGTCTCACAGCTGGAAGGCCAGCATCTCTCCCGTTAAGTCCCGTTAAGAGCCCAACTGAGAGCAGTGAGCCCAGGGTTCCGTGAGAGGGCTGTCTTGTTGAAAGATGGCTTCCAGGTCGGCAAATACTATGAGATCACTGGGCCATAAAGCATGTGTATTTGGTTGAGGGCGTGATGGGTAATAAAATCAGTGACCGCAGCAAGGAGACTTATGGGTAATGAAGTTCTCGGCCCAAGGTAAAGAGACTTATGGGTAATGAAGTTTTCGGGCCAAGGTAAAGAGGCTTATGGGTAATTGGTTCTGTCCGCCACTGTGAGACAGATAGGTTGTGGCCTATGCGGTCAAGCCCACCTGTGTTTGCCTGGCTGTGTGTGTGTGTGTGTGTGTGTGTTTGTGTGTGTGTGTGTGTGTGATTCACACTGCCAGACATGTTACTGTTTGTGCAGGATTAGCAAGACATTCTGTACACGTCCCTCCTCTCCTCACAGTTCCATCATGTGTCACACTGATCAAGAAGTACCTGATCTGCCAACAGACAGACAGACATACACACACACACAATTTCGAGTGGACCAAGTGATGGATGGTAGAGTGAGTAAGCTGCCATAAAGTATGCCTGAACCAGAGGCTCCTCTCTGGGCTTGTGCCATGGGGTGTGTTGCCCCCCTTCTCTCCCACCCCTTCCCTCCACATTCACACAGGCAGACCCCGGCGCCATTTTGTGGAAACGGCCCTTCAAATCTCTTATTTCATACATGAGACAAAGTCTACAGAGCCGGCTTCCTCCGTGAGCCCCGAGCATCCCTCCATCCATCATGGGCATCTGGGCGCTTCAGGGAGCGCTGGGGTGACTAGAGGAGGCAGAGAGGGGAGGGGAGGGGTGGGGTGACTTGAGGAGGCAGAGAGGGGAGGGGAGGGGTGGGGTGCAGCCACAGGCTTGGAGATTGTCAGACAGAGGAGGAGAAAAAATGGCTGAAGTGAATCCAGACTCTGCTTGTCCCTCATGGCTTTAGGCTTTTTCTCTTGCTTTCTCACTCTCTATCCTTCCCTCGTTTTCTCTCTCTCTCTCTCTTTCTCTCTCTATCTCTCTCCCTCCCTCTTTCTATCGCTCTCTCTTTCTCCCTCTCTCTCTCTCTCTCTCTCTCTCTCTTTCTCTCTGCTTGAGCGATAGGCTTCCAACAGCCAACTTAAATTATGCAGAAGCCACACAGCGGTCAAAAGTTTGTCTTTCTTTTTAGTTATATGTGTATATACAAATATATCCCACACTTCTTGCCAAAAGCTTTCCACACAGACAGTGCCATTCTGTACTTTTGCACACTGACATTGGGGCAGGTGGCTTAAACGATGCAAACACAGCCACAGCTTACTATTATTGTTGTCGTTATTGTTTATTTATTTTTTTACATAAATAATTACTTTTTGTTACACATTGCAGTCAATGACAGATTGTTGTTGCCAGGTTTGATTTTAGTCCCCCCATTTTCTTTTCAGGGGCATTTCCCCTATTAGCGTTCTCTTCCTTGAGCTCCACCTGTGCCACAGGTCCCACGGCAGGTAAACAGCGCCCCCCCCACCCTCCCTCGGGCAAACCTCTGTGGGCCTGTCCCTGTTTGCTGCCAGCACCTCTGCTGTAATTACTGTTGTTTTTTTCCAATGTCTCTGTCCCTGCTGTCATTATTTATTTGAACGGTATTTATATGAAAATGATTGATTGAATAAAGAACCCATGAAACCCAGTGTCCAGTGGTTACTGAGTCCAGAGTGAATCCTGAGTCCATCTGAACTGTACTGTTTGACCCCCCCCCAACCCCTCCCAAACTCTCTCTTTTACTGTGTCCCATTGCCTCTAAGCTTCTCTTATTCTCTATACTTCACTGATTATCAGTGTGTGTGTGTGTGTGTGTGTGTTTGTGTTTGGTTTGTGTGTATGTCTGTGTCCTTGCTGTGTACATTGCTGTTTCATAGATCGAGGGGGTGGGATGTGGGAAATGTGATTTTCATTTTTGGAGAATTCACCATGACGTCCCCTTTCTTGTAGAGGTGGATTTACGAGACTATAACTTGCCTTCTTTTGTGTGAAGTAGAAAAAGGACACAATCAAAAAACATGACGATTATGGAGGGCTTAAGCTTTCTGTGTGCAGGATCACACCTCTGCTTTGCCCTCTCTCTCTCTCTCTCTCTCTCTCTCTCTCTCTCTCTCTCTCTCCCTCTCTCTGTCTCTCTCCCTTAAGCTCTCTACTTCCCCTTTGTCTCACGTCCTCTGGGTGTTGAAAGCGCTCTGCTTCTTAACCAGAGGGTCATGGTTCAGGGGGAGGAGCTTAGAGGGCTGGAGCAGAGTTGCACAGGAAATTAATACTCATAACAGTGCATACTGTAGCAACATGCAGAGCTTTCTCTCTCCTTCCCTCTCTCTCTCTCTCTCTCTCTCTATATATATATATGCCTCTCTCTCTCTCTCTCTCTCTATGCCTCTCTCTATATATACTGTATATATATGTCTCTCTCTCTCTCCTTCCCTCTCTCTATATGCCTCTCTCTCTATATATATATATATGTCTCTCTCTCTCTCCTTCCCTCTCTCTATATGCCTCTCTCTCTCTCTTAATTTCGCTTCCCTCCCCCATCTTTAGTAATTCGTGTCTGCTGAATACACGAGCATTGTAGAAATGCAGGGAACAGCTGAGAATTCAACTATGCTTTGTTTGCAGTCTACAGACTATATTTATTTAGTTATTTCGTTTGTTTGTTTTCATTTCTCCTCAAGTTTGCCTCTCCCATCCACAGCATGTTACAGCCTATTCTAACTGGACTCTGTGTTGTCCAACATACACACACACATGGTGCACACACACCCACATGGCGCGCACGCACACACACAAACCAAACATCTCTGCCGGGTGAAAGTGGTGCTTGCACTGACTAATGCTTTCTCTGCCTTATCCCATCAGCTGTCTGGGTTCAGCTTCCTCTGCTGTTGTTTTTACACCTAATGCTAATCTTTTCTCCTGCTCTCTTTCTCTCCCTCCCTCCCTTTCTTTCTCTTCCTCCACTACCTCTTTTTTTTCTTCCTATTCCTCTGCTCCCTCTCTTTCTCTCTCGTTCTCCTTTTCAGAATCGCATGCACGAGTCTCTTATGCTCTTCGATTCCATCTGTAACAACAAATTCTTCATTGACACTTCCATCATTCTCTTCCTCAACAAGAAAGACCTGTTCGCTGAAAAGATTAAGAAATCCGCCTTGAGTATCTGTTTCCCTGAATACACAGGTAAGAGTGAGCCTGCGTCTGTCCGCCAGCACTACACTCTAATGTCTGCACCAACGACCTCTCAGAGCTATGCTAGCCCTCACTGTAAACACGGGCAGATGGACACACTAACACCTTTTAGATGAATATCAGTCCAATGGGATCTAGATTGAGTAATAATCCAGGAGTTGGATTAACCATGTTGATTAAGACTAATATGAGATTCAGGACGCAAATCTGAAAATAAATGGAACGCGTGAGGGAGTAAATTCAGGTGAGCGGGTCGATTTTTCAAGTCAATTTTAAGGATTTTAAAGGCAATGCATGTCGTCATGCCTGGCCGTGCACACAGTGAAAGATAAATAAGGTGTAAGACATCTGTGTAAGACCCCCCCCCTGTTCAAACTTGCCCTGAACAAATCAATGTGGTAATTTCACTGAAATCTCTGTTGACCTTCAGCATTGTGCGTGTACACTGACCTGTGGTCAGAAAAGCCCAGAGAAAAAGGGAGGGAGATAAAGGCTACAGGCAGCAGCCATTACCAGGCTGACTCTGACAGGAGGTGACTCGAGTGTGAGAGGAGCGCAGCAGAGTAGAGGCAGCAGCACGCTTGAGCAGCCAAGGAGAGTACAGAGGCAGAGACGGATGTGTGAAGGCCCAGTCTGCAGCAGGCTCTCTCACACACACACACACACACACACACACACACACAGACACTAGTACACACACACACAGACAGACAGACACCAGTACACACACACACACAGACAGACACCAGTACACACAAACACAAATAGACACCATTACGCACACACACACAAAGAAACACCAGTACACACACAAACACCAGCGCGTTTAAAGCGTGCGCCCCTTCTCCACCACGCGTTGCGTCTTTGAAGCGTTTTTTAGGTGCGCTTAAAAGTTGAACTATTCTCAACTTTCCAGCGCAAGGCAGGGAAGCGCACCGCTTCTGTTTTGGCCGCCGCACTTTGCCAAGGCGTTACTGAAGCGTTTCTGCCTGAAAAAAGACGCGTATGTGTATCTGAGCCCTAGCTCAGTAGGCCACGCGCTGCAGATTTGGGTCAGTCCCGCAAGCTCTGGGTATTCGGGAGCCTCCAAAGCGTAGTGTTGAGTGTCCCGGGTCGATGGCAGAGCACTAGCAGGGCTGTTGAGGTGCGGAGAGGTTGATGTGGCTCACGGCCAGACAGACCTCTGACTCCCTGTCAGGCTCTCCCCCCTCGTGGGGGCCAAAGCTGCTGGCCGGCCAGACGCCAGTGCTCCGACTCACAGCTGCAGGAAGGACATCTGAAAAAACTTTATGCAACTTAGCTACTATTTGTATGAGGAGCAGTAGTAGTAGTAGTGTATCAGGAAGAAGAATACGGAAAATACGATTTATAATTTAGCTATTTAACTTTTAAATAGATTTTTTGTATTACGGTATATATAGTTTTTTTGGCCATCCCGTTACTTAACAAAAACATGGGATGGAAATAAGAAGGACAATTGTGTTTGTCAACAGAGCTGCTTTCATGCGACAGTACTCCCCGTGTCTGGAATAAGAGCTCAGTACACACACATGCACACACACATAGACACAGACACCAGTACACGCACATGCACAGATGCAGATAATACACACAGAGACATGCACACACACACACACACACATACTTGAATAAGAGCTTTTATTGGAGATCTGGGATTGATTTCCCCCCAAAATGTCACTTTGGCCCTCTGGCTTAAAGCCCCCCTGTGTGTGTGTGTGTGTGTGTGTGTGTGTGTGTGTGTGTGTGTGTGTGTGTGTGTGTGTGTGTGTGTGTGTCTTCAGCTGGCCTGCGCTCGAGTCGAAGCACACATGATGGAGCAGATCTAGGCTCTAATGTTCCCTCCCGTTATTCTTGGCCTCAGCTCTCTTACGTGTGGCTCTGGTGTTGTTTTCACTGGATTTCTCATTTTGGATCTCCTCTTATCCTCTCTTCCTTTACCCTCTTTCCTGTTCTTTCTCACTCTTTCATTTTTTCTATCTACATATATACATTTCTCATCCCTCCCTCTGCTTTTCTCTCTCCCCTTTGTCCCACCCTCTAACCCTTGTTTTCTCTCTCTCTCTCTCTCGTTCCCTTTCTCTTACTCTCTCTCTCTCTTCTCCCATATCATCTCTCTCTTTTTTTTCTTTCTCTCTCTCTCTCTGCTCCCATGTCATCTCTCTTTCATCTCTCTTTCCTTTCTTACCTCTTTTTTGTCTCTCCTTCCCATTTCTCTTTCTCTCTCTCTCGATCCCTCGTTCACTCTCCCCCTCTTTTCTTCCCCTGTGTGGTCCCGCCCCTCCTCCACAGGGCACAACACCTACGAGGATGCCGCCGCTTACATCCAAGCACAGTTTGAGAGCAAGAACCGCTCGCCCAATAAGGAGATCTACTGTCACTTGACCTGTGCTACAGACACAGGAAACATCCAGGTGGTGTTCGACGCCGTCACCGACATTATCATCGCCAACAACCTGCGAGGGTGTGGCCTGTACTGAGGGCACACAGCGCACTCTCACGTCACCTCTTTGGTAATGATTATTATTGAAAATGCAAGTTGGTAAATAATAATAATGATAATTTTAAAATAGGCATACATATATATATAAATATAAATATGAATATATATAATGTTTTTAGTTTGTCTTCAAAGAGCTGCCAACAGAACTGATTTCTTATAGAAACCCAGCCTTTATGGTTTTAGAACAAAGTTGGGACCTTTTTTCTTTTTTTTTTCTTTTTTTCCATCTTTTTGCAGTTGTAGTCTTTCCCTTTCTCACTGTGTCTTTTTGTTGGAACTAAACAACCCTTATTTTACAAAAAAAAATGTCTTTTCTTCTATTATTTTTGTAATGTTTTTTTTTTTTCGTGTTCTTTGTTCATTGTATGTATATTTATTACGTGACGATCAGTCAAATATGCTGATTGGTCCACGTTTGCCTGAGTATACTGCTGTATGTTACTTTAATTCTGATGAGACAACAACAATAGCTCTATCAATGACTGGGACAGTGATGGTGCCTGTAGCTGTAGGGAGCACTATGATAATGATTATGGTCAGTGAGAACAGGCTGAGCTGTAGCGGGTTCCTCTATTTTTTTTGTTTATTTTTGTTTTTGTTTGTTTGTTTGTTTGTTTGTTGTTGTTTGGTTTGTTTGGGCTTTTCAGACTGGGTTTTCATTGCGATCCTATTAGTTCTGTTAGGCTAGTTGATACTCCAGAGAAAGAAAGCACCCAGGATTGCACCCTCTCAGCTTCTCTTCTGTTCTGTTTTTTTTCTTTTCCTGTCGTTCACGCTACTATTCCCTGTCACTTTAGTAGGCCACCTCCATGCCTGTGAGCATTTTGGAAGAAGTGGCCGGAGCTGTGTGTAAGCCCTGGCCTCTGAACCAATC
Source organism: Sprattus sprattus (assembly GCF_963457725.1). Lineage (NCBI taxonomy): Eukaryota > Metazoa > Chordata > Actinopteri > Clupeiformes > Clupeidae > Sprattus > Sprattus sprattus. Next base: position 8,902,094 of record NC_137926.1, on the reverse strand, counting down.
AAAAAAATCGACGAAAAGTGTCATATCAGTGCCAATCTCCTGAGAATGACAAGTTTGGGAATAGTTCTAGAAACACTAGTTCACTGTATAATAAGAACCTATTAACATTGTCATGTAAGGAACTTCTACTTTTTTATTGTTGTTAATTAATTTATTAATTTATTTATTGGTTGTATGTCACCTTTCTCACCCCACTTCTACCCTCTTCCTCACCCCATTCTCCGTACATCACTTCCTACCATTATCCCTCGCCTCTCATTCACTTCCTGTTTGGTTTGTCTACTGGCTGCTGGGTAATGGAGTCCTCTCGCACTGGCCCTGTGTCTCAAGTTAGCATGACCCTACAGCCTTTGTATAAAGAAACAGTTAAATGCTTCACATAGATGATATTAAACAACAACAAAAAAACACAAAAAAGGCAAAATATAAAAAGTAAAAAAATAAATAAAATAAAATAAAAAGACAGCAGCAAAAAGTGGGACAGATATAAGATGTTGGGTGGGGGAGGTGGGGGGGACAAGGGAATAGACAGCTGTTCTGCCCGATGTCCTGACATGGTGACTTTCGGGCTTTGGGTCGTTTGGGCTGTGTGTCTTAGTAGAAAGCTGTAGTTACTCCGGTTATAGAGTCTTTACACGTAGAAAAATTTACTCTGAGAAAGAGACGAAAAAAAGAAAAAGGATGATTATGACAACAATAATAACAAAGATGATAATTACAACAATGGAATAATATCAATGAAAAATGATGATTCTGTAATATTATTAAAAGTATATTTCTTGTGCTTTGTAGCTACAGAACATTTTTTCTCTCTCTCTCCCCCTTTTTTAAAAACAAAAAAAGTTTTGCAAGGATTCTTGCGTTCCACTCTAGAACCGTTCTCACAGACTTCCCCATGTTGATGTTGATAAATTGTACCAAATTTCTTTTTGCCTGTTTTCCCTGCATCACAGTGTCTTTACTTAACCTGAATTACAGTATATGTATCTTTTTTATTATGATGATGAGTTTTTTTTGGTTCGTTTTGGAAAAAACACTTTCAGAGCACGTTCCCTGCCCTAGGGGCTAGTATGGGTGGGGGAGTTCACTGCTGTACAGATCCATGCGCTATCTCTCTCTCTCTCTCTCTTTCTTTCTCTCTCTCTCTTATCTCTCTCTCTCTCTCTCTAGGTCTCTCTCTCTATCTCTCTTCGTTTTTTGGGGAATTGTACTCAAACACCTTCCAGGTCTGCATAGAAAAGCACAGCTCACACGTCACCCGTAGATTTGGAAAGATGTATCTCTCCTCCTCCTTCTCCTCTTCCTCCTCCTCCTCTTCCTCATCCCTCTCTGCCTTCACAGTTTTTGAATTTTGAATCGAAAAGGAAAAAAAGATTACTGTGTATAATGACACATACCAGTTCAACTTTTAGTTCTCTTTCACCCCTCTCTCTTTCATCCCTTTCTCTCTCTCTCTCTCTCTCTCTATCTCTCTTTTTGTTCTCCTTTGATTTCCTCCCAGTGAATGCTTTTTGTGCTGCTTTCTTCTCCCTCTTCTTTAGTGAATGGTTGTTCTTTCATGTGGGATGTTCGTGCTGGATTAAAAAAACCAATCGAATGTAGTGTGTACATTAAAAGCCACAGTTTTCATGACTTCAACATAGCGCATCCTGCCTCCAGTTGTTCTTCTTCACCACATCCTAGCAGCAGCCACTGCTGGCGTCCCCACCTTTGTGATGCGTATACACACTCCCTGCTCTGACCTGGCCTATTGCCCCCTTTTTGAGACAAGCTCTTTGATTGGCCGTGCTTTGCGTCCCGGCGCCGCACCGGAGCCCTCCTCCTCTGTTTGCAGGATTGGGACTGACTGGTTGCCCCCTCTGGCGTTCTGTGTAACGTGTGCATGAGTATGTTTGAGAGAAAGAGACAAATAAACCACTTGTGGCATACCTGCCCTTTTCATCCACCAGGGACGCCGTCCACTTGTCCAGTCATCTATCTATACGACTCTGGGGTCCAGGGTTATCTTCTATCTCCTTGTCTTTTTGTCAGATACATTTTTACATTAGATGACTTCAGGTATTCTGCACTGAATTCTTAATTCATGTCTTATATTAGTGTCCTTCGTGTTTAATTACAACACATTGAAAGATGTACGTAAGAATTAAGGCTATGTTAAGGTTAGGGTTAGCAAGACATAATATTATCAATTTACATGGCATACATAATCATAGTTATTAGTTAGTACCTGCATGCATACATTGTAATAAGGACACTTAATATAGAAGCAAACCATTGTTTTTTTGTTTTTGTTGTATTACGGTTTTATATGTAACAAATGACAGATGTGTCTTATCTACGCAGCAACAAATGAGAGTATGGAGTTGATTCAGCATACTGTTAAGCCTTTGTTTGTTTTCGTTAATAATTCTGCCCACGTGAGAGACAGAGGCAAGTCAAAGATGTTGTCAGAGTCAGCTAGCAAAATTGAATGAAACAGTAAACTCGCTGAATCTCATGGTTTCATCCTCTCGCGTTCAGTGGTTTCAAAATAAATACTGATGGAGAACTGATGCATCCCTAGGCGCTGTGACCTGAACAGGAAATTTGGTCACTTGTTGTAGATTTGACACACGAGACTACGCCTGGCCCTTGGGGCAGCATCTGTATATAGATATATGTGTGTGTGTGTGTGTATATATGCTCTTAGAATAACCATTACAATTAAAATATTCTTGTAAATTAGACAACACAATTGGCAAAAAGACTCAGTACAAGTCCGGAAATGAGAGATAGATAGATAATCCCCTAGGTTGCGTTTATTTCTTTTTTCATTCTAAAAAATCTAATTGAAAATGATTATAAATTAAACTCTGTTTACATTCGGGGTTATCCTAGCATTGTCACCCTACACTCACTACCCAATCACAACATCTAAAAAGCAAAATAGCCTATGTCCTGAGTTCATTTTCGGATACGACACGTGGTTTGATGATCATCAAATTAATAAAACTGAATTTAGAAAACAAATCTAAACCGAAAACACGCAATCTGACAAAAGCAAAAAAAATCTAACGGATTTCAGTGGGTCCTACTCTGCAGAATTCTTCCTTTGTAATGTTTTGGAGCCACCTCCCTATGATCACTATGCAGCTGTCAGTAAGACTCACATGGGTTACAAACAAGCAACACTGGAGCATCTCTAGTCCACGTCTAGACCAGGTCCGGGCCGGCTCCGGCTCAGCATCTGCTCCAACCTGGGCCATGCAGCGCATGTATGGCTACAGGCTGACCCGACGGACACATGACCTTTACATTACACTGTGGGTGGGTGGGCTGGGGGGCTCTTATGTAACCAGGAAAGGCAGGCAGGCCCTCCACCACTACCACCACAGCAGCAGCACAAGCCACGGATTCCAGTCAGTCGTGTGATTCCCAGGCCACAGCCAAACTGAGTCAGCAGCCGGGGTCACAGAGCAGGAGGCGGCTCTGGTGTAGTGGGGACAAATCCTGTGCTGGGATGTGTCAGATTTGAACTTTACATGTATTATGGATATAACGTATGTCATATAGATACATTATGGATATAATGTATGTCATGTAGAATTTGTGAACTGAACACATTTTTAGCTCCCTGACTTGGATATAAGGCACAACCTGCTAGAGATCCTTGAACCCACCATCACCAATCCACTGACCCATTTCCAACGTACACATATAATCATTAATGCATTGATTTGCACAGTCGATTAGCATGTATAGCCGTCGTCCTGCAAGATGGGTAAATTATCACTAAAAATGTCCATTGTTACATTACACTCATAACAATTTCATTACTAGAGATGTAGTTGGTATACGACCCCATTTATTTTATACATATCTAAAACTTCCCCAAGATAATCACACCCAGATAGCATCTAATGTGACACAGCCCCTAAAGATCAGGGGTTGGCAGCTAACAGAGCCTGTTACCCAACACAAGTTTGTCTTGTGCTGTAGTTCACTGCCAATGATGTTATGGGAGGTAAACACATGTGAGGTGAAGACATCTGCCTCCATCCCCGGTTCCCCTGCTGTTGGGTTAGGACCCACGTTGAGAGGTTCAGACTGGAGCTCAGGTAATTGGGGGGGGGGGGGGGGGGGGACTGGTGCTCAGGTAATTGGTTTGGGGGGGCGGGGTTACAGGTCCATGTGCTAGAAAAGGATTCAAATTAAGACACTGCTGAAGGGACTTGCGGGGACAAAATAATTATGTCTGTGTGAATGAGTGTGTATGTGTGTGTGTGATGGAAGAGTCACACACCTCCAGCATGACTGGAAATAGACTACGCCACAGGAGATGTATGAGTGTATGTAGAATAAAACAGACTCTATAGATATCAAAGAACCTATCAGTAGCTGCAAATGTGATCACCAGCATGCCAAACTATCAGTGTGTGTGTGTGTGTGTGCATGTTTGTCTCTCTGTGTGGGGACCTTCCATAAATGCATGAGCCCGGTGCTGCTAGCTGCGAATTAGCATAAACTACAATACTACGAGTGCTCCAGCTGCAGCTGTCATGCACTGTTCAATCCAGCAGCATTAGGCCCAGGTGAGTGAAGCAGCACTGTACGCATGTCACTGATCCCCCAGACGGCGGCTGCTTGATGATGGGCTGGAGCGGGGAGAGGAAAACGGACTGTTTGTGTAGCCAGAGATGGAGAGTAAGTGACCGTGTCGGCTCTCCACACACACCTGAGCCCCACTAAAGAGACCTTCACATGAGGCAGTGGCCCAGATGATTCATTTGCCTCTCTGAAATCATCCCTACAAACACAGGGGGAGGGGTGGCAGTGCTTCAGTACAAATAGCCCTGAATGGAGCAAATTACCAAACGCTGAATAATCTAGTAAACTAGCATGGCCTCAAGTGAATACATCATTTGCATAAATTAGGCAGCTTTCCATTTGTAACAATTGGCCCCTGCTGCACTGTGAGGTAATCATCAGCAGTGCTGTTGGTGTGCAGGGGCGGGCGGGGGTGGGCTTGGGTGGGGTTATCTTCAGGGACAATCTCCCTAAGGATACAGCTTCACTCCCCAGCTGTTGAAGAGATCCAGTAGGGATGAGGTGGAGGCTGAGGGGGAATATTGAGGGAGAGGAGGGTGGAGAGCAGAGACAGGGAGTGGAAAAGAGAGAGAGGGACTGGGAGAGGGAGCGGTGAAGCGTGGCTGGCAAGAGAACACGGACAGGAGGAGCCTTATGGGAAATGAGGTCTGAGGTGGATGTGCAACTGCTCCCTCTGCTGGTGATATTGGGTGGTGCGGTTTACGTCTCTCCTCCCAGCCCCTCCTTTGCTGCCCACCCCCACCCCTTGGTTAAGCATCAGCCCACTCCCCTGTGGCCTAACCTGTCAGATCCCCAGCACATGAACATAAAATAAACGCACAAATGGAGGTATGGGGCGATGAACAACAACAACACAGTGGGCGGACAACCATGTTAGAATGCACAGGCACTTCATCAAGCCACGGCAGTGTTTGTTTCCATTCCAAGGGACACACCCATTTTATAATGTATGCCTGAGCAGACAAACAGGAAGCAGGAACAGCCATGGATGTCACGGTGACACTTCATATGAAAGAGGTCCACATCCTCTACGGCCTTCACAGGTTAAGTAGACCGCCGGGAGATACACTGGAGCGTTTCAAAATAAAATATGTTGGAGCAAATGGTGGTGAGCCAAAAGAATGTCCAGGCATGCCCACAAAAAATGTTCTTCCTATTCACTGTCCCCGCAAGCCACTTTACAACACACACACACACTCACAACCAGTGTTATTTATAGCACGGCAGCGCCGTCTGCCTGTTGCTAGGAGACGGCCTGCTGCAGAGACCTCCAGTAAGCAGTCATCCACCATCTCTCATATTATGGGTGGATACGTGAAATTGGTCACAAGGATCCTCTCACGTCCGAGTGATAGATCATTATTTGTGTGTCCTCTGGCACTGAGCACAGATCAGGCAGGATTTCCATTGGCTCAATCTGACCTAAATCTCATTGGGAATGCTTCGACACGCCACCTAAAATATGTGAGCAGTGCCTGACGAATGCCTCCATGATTGACAGTGATTTGCGTAGATGGTGTATGTACGTGTAAGCACCTGGGGAGAGCCTGTGACCGCGGCTCTCTGTGCCTTTAAGAGTGTGTATGCAGCGTCAGGCAGTAAATAGGAAATGTATGCGAGTTCTGCAGCAGCTTTGACTATTAGATAACACTGGGTGAGAACTGGGTGTGTCCCGGACTCCTCTTTCACACACTCTCTCGCTCTCTCACTCTCTCTGACACACACACACTCACAGACACATAACCACGCTCCTCACTCAGGCACACATATGCATTAATACATGCAGACACGCGTGCAGATACACGTACATACATAGACCTCTCTTTCTTACGCACACACACACACACACACACACACAGAACCACATACAACAACAGATAGATGAATCTCACATATATACACACATGGAGGCATGTGCATACATCCACCTCTCTTTCTTACACATACAATTAGAACACATGAAGGCACACGTACATACACCTCTCTTTCTCACACATACACACACACACACACACTTACTCACACATGCACACACACATCCTGTCCTCTATAGGGCATTGGTACTCTCTGGAAGGCAGACGGAGTGTTTGTATTTATGTGTGTGTGTGTGTGTGGTTGTTTGTTTGTGTGTGTGTGTGGAGGTGGGGGGTTGTGCATGGTTACAGCAAGGCTGATGAGGGGGCATCAGACGGCACGTCTGCCCCTGGCATGGGCTGTGACCACATGCCACCCTGTGAGCGGCTGTGGGGTCAAGCTCTCATCACATTCATCCCCCAAAAAGGTCAGGTCCCGGAGAGTGGATGGTTGCCATGGGAACCGCCTCCTTCCCTGTCTTCATGGTTGGTGTCCCTGGGAGAGGAATGATGCCGTCCACTCATGACTTGGTTCTGTGGGGCTCTCACAGGGTCTCCAAGAGACAGAGAGGATGGCTTGCAACTTCTTCTATTCAACGACAGCACACAGATTTCATTCTCTAGTAAAACTGCTAGATTTAATGAAAAATCACGATAGAGAATCCACTTTCTACACAAAGCAATAGGAGGAAAACACAGTTTTTTCCACTAGAATTAGAACTAGATCTAGAATTAGTTTGATGGTTCAACTGGCACTGTAATCCTCTCCACTCTACTGTAGACTGAATGCAATTTCATGTCTGTTGAGGAGACACTTATGAGGCTTCTCTCTCTCTCTCTTTATCTCCCTCTCTTTCTCTCTCTCTTTCTCACCAACTCTCTCTCACACAGATGCACACGTACACGCACACTCACAAACTCTGTTTCTCACTTCAGGGAATTTCTTCTTACCTGCACTGGAAAGACAGGATAAAAAACAGTGCAGCTGAAAGCTGTTATGAGAAACAAACAATGATGTCCCCCCAGTGGGCCAATTATATTTGTATATGTATGTGTGTGTGTCTGTCTGTCTGTGTGTGTCTGTGTGTGTGTGTGTGTGTGTCTGTCTGTGTGTGTGTGTGTGTGTGTGTGTGTGTGTGTGTGTGTGTGTGTGTGTGTGTGTGTGTGTGTGTGTGTGTCTGTGTGTGTGTGTGTGTGTGTGTGTGTGTGTGTGTGTGTGTGTGTGTCTGTGTGTGTGTGTGTGTGTGTGTGTGTCTGTGTGTCTGTGTGTCTGTGTGTATGTGTGTGTGTGTGTGTGTGTGTTTGTCAAGTGTGTGTGTGTGTGTGTTTGTCAAGTGTGTGTGTGTGTGTGTGTTTGTCAAGTGTGTGTGTGTGTGTGTGTGTGTGTTTGTCAAGTGTGTGTGTGTGTGTGCCTGTCTTTTGCCTATAGTGTTCATGTGAGTCACATACATGTGTGAGTGTTCATGTCCACGAATGTTCATGTGTGTGTGTGTGTGCCTGTGTGTGTGTGTGCGTGTGTGTGTGTGTGTGAGCCAGAAGACCATGGGGATCACATGCAGCAGTGAGGATGAGAGCACTCTGTTGCCTGTGGCACTTCCAGCTCCAGAGTAAGAGAGAGCGCTTCTTAAAATAAGCCTTGTCACGCCCGATACATCCATCCACAGCAGTCTCTTCTAACCCCAGACGAAGGCATCATGGACCGATCATCCTCCACAGATAGACCCCCAACACCCATCAGGCCCGCCCACACTCCAGAAGTCGAGCTCCAGCGCCCTCGGGATGTTGTGATGTCGTCTTTCATTGACTGATCCAATTTACAGGAGTTCATAATACAGTGCAGAGAGAGTGCTAATTGGTCGCTAAGTGCTAAGTGTCTTATCAAACCATTCAAACTATTAAAATGATATTTGTGTGTCTGTTTAGACTGTAGGGATTGTTTGTGCTGGCATTTGAGTGTTGCTTACTGAGAAAATCAGTGAAAAAATCACAGTCTTTGTGTGTATATGTGTGTGTGTGTGTGTGTGTGTGTGTGTGTGTGTGTGTGTGTGTGTGTCTGTCTGTGTGCGATGTGTGTGAGCATACATGTGTGTGGCAAAATAGCACTCAACTCATATGAGTTAGATGGAATTGTATAAACATAAAACAAATGAAGCCTCAGAAGAACTTTCACATAAACTCATGTTGTAATAATTACACATTGATATGAATGTCCATATTGTAATGAAGATTTATGTCTAACAATCATCAATATTCCGGCCATGTATCACCAATGCACCCGACCACCAAGTAAGTATACCTAATATTTTAGCGCCCTCTGCTGGATTTACATGCCTCTGCAATATAAACAACGTGTTTTTAAACGCCATTGCCGACATGTAGCCTACAACAATTTGATTGTAGGCTTACCACTGTAACACTTTGAATGTCTCAACGGGAGTGGGTGGTTGTCAATCCAGTTCTTAATTCATTGGAAATTGTATCTTCACCTCTTTTTTTACTTTTTTATTGTAGCCTACACTACTACTTTATATGTCGACCTATTAGAGTAGCTTACACTCTAAGACCCAGTCCAGTCTACAATAGACTACTACAACCGTATAGGCCTAATAGTAGTAGCAGTAGCAGTAGTGTAATAATAATAATAATAATAATAATAATGACCTAATAAGTGTAGACTTTGTTTATCTGTAGTGCGCGCCAACACTGTTCATTCTATTATAGGCCACTCATGCCAGGGCAAATTTACACATTTCCCGCCTGAAGTCTGGCCGTCTGGTCTGGACGCTGTTGTTACTTAACTCTTTCACGTGGCGCGAACCTGGCTGTCCGTCTCTCATCCCCAGACCGACGGACCGTGGAGCCAAATTGGGGCTGTCCCGACGTTTGGCCGCGCGCCACCCTACTCTGTTTAGAAGGGCACTCCTCGCGGCACCGGTCCAACTGCCGCTGCAACTGTCATCATCCAGTTCTGTGTTGGCGCGTCGCGCGTGAGAACGCGGGTGTGAAGGTGGGTGTACGGTAACACCATTAATCATTTCGGGCGCTGATACACTGTGATTCTCAGTCACTGACGTAGCCCCGTTTGCTTACAGTAATGACCCGGGTGGCCTGCCTATCCACTATATCCAGAACATGCTGTTTCATCGTCCCAGCCTACTATCAGTTGATACGACGAGTACTGTGAGTGCAGTTAGTTTTGCTTCTGATAGGCTCTCTGTAAGATAACAAAAGTAAAAACAGGCATTGGGGGCTACTGTAAAGTGGGCTAGTCCCTATGTTGAGCTTATGTCTTTAAAACCAAAAGCATGTAGGCTATGCTAAGTTAGGGGAGGCAACGTCATGTAGCAACACGGATTTTTGAAATCTAAATGCAGTATTCAGATTGATACATTACCTTCTTCAACACTTGTGCTGTGGCCTACTTACACCTGAGATGTAAGTTCTTTGTCTGCAACAAATGCATTCAGTCCTGAGCAGGTGCTCCACTTCTTTGAGTGAATTGCTATTATACTGAAAGCCTTTAGAATCCTCCGCAAGTCATTTCAATTCCATTCTTTCAACAGAACTTCACAACCAACAAACACCCCGTTTGTCCCTTTTCCCGAATGTTTTGTGTCAGCAATTCCTGTTATAAGCCTGCAACTCGACATTATTAAATATTTAATAGCCTACCATGTGTGAGTGAAAAATCTTTCTAATGTGTGTCTTCATACAGCATAGAAATTATGCATAGAGACCAAACATGAAATATAGAATAGTGCACCAGCCAAAGTTTGTTAGTCCTGCACCCAGAACTTCCAGAGAGTTCTCTACCTTTGAGAGAGATTGGATGAGACAACACACCCACGACTGCAGAGACTGTCAGACTGGGTCTCCGACGGTAACCACAGAATATTTCATTAATTAAAGAGCATTTTGCGGTGCTATTATAGCACCCTCACACCCCATTTGGCCTGAAGCCACAGCTTTTAACACGTTTGCACACTGTAGGCCTGAATCTGAAAGAGAGAGAGAGAGAATTTAAAAACACAGTATGTGAATGCACTCTAAAAGAGTTCAGCATGCATTCAGCATACACAACAGCATGCATAAGAAACAGAATCATCAACAACCAGGCATAACTTGTTTCCTTCACATGCTATCATCTGCTTCACAATCAACATCTATTCACTGTAAACTGCTACTGATATTTATCTTACAGATCAGTAACAGTAGGCTACTAGATAGAAACAATATAAGCTATGTGGAACACATTGTTTCTATGGAGCCCGTATTCTGGAATGTTCTGTCAATGGAGTCCTCTGATGATCTACTAATGATTATACTGTAAGAACATACGCAAATGCAAAACATAGTCTACACAGTGGATTTCGGAACAGACTGTATACTTAATTATCTTACTATCGAATAATACAAGTAATAGTAACAAAACAAAGCTCCCTAAATGTGAAATACATATGACATTTTTGTTCGATTCATGTGTTAGTTGGTTATGGTATTGTTGGAGCACAGGCTGGTTTCATAAAGCCCAGCATGAATGCGTTTGTGTATGGGCATAATGACTCCCAAAAGGTTTCCTTTTTATTGTGTTTTTGGACAGTCCTTTAAACTCTGTGATCCCAAACTCTAGTTTGTGATCAACTAAGTCAAGGCAAAAAAGTGCCAAGCTATTTAAGAAATCACAGAATATTATATGATACATTGTGCATTGATTTTTATTTGATAGAAGACTTAACTCACACATTAGGTGAGCCTTTCTAAACCTAATTCAGTGTGCCAATGCTGTTCAACAAAAGCTGTTTAACATTTGACTGAGCTTTCAAGTGTAATAGGAGAAACCCTGCTCTAAATGCAAAGTGTTGAATGTAAATAATGCACTATGCACACAATGTTAAACGTATGACTGAATCCCTAACCCAATTCAAAAAGAAAAAAGTCAAAACAGAGAGATCTATTTGACTGATTATTTTCATAATCTAAGAATTGGATACTGTGACAGAAGACCTTCCTGGTAGTAAGCTGTTTGTGGGGGGGGGGGGGTCAGCTGGGTGGAAAACTCGTCCTCCAGACTCAACTTCCTCCTTCTCGGTCCTCTCCATCCCCTCCTGCCCTGTTGTGTGTCCTGGGGAAAGTTGTGGTTTCAGAATGACCAGGAGATAGAGAAGCATGAGTGTTTGTGTGAGCTGTGTGTGTGTGTGTGTGTGTGTGTGTGTGTGTGTGTGTGTGTGTGTGTGTGTGTGTGTGTGTGTGTGTGTGTGTGTGTGTGTGTGTTTGTGTGTGTGTGTATGTGTGTGTGTTTGTGTATGTTTGTGTGTGTGGTGTTTTTGGTGTTTGTGTGTGTGTGTGTGTGTGTGTGTGTGTGTGTGTGTGTGTGTTTTGTGTTTGTGTTTGTGTGTGTGTGTGTGTGCGTGCACGTGTGTGTGTGTGTGTGTGTGTGTGTGTGTGTGTGTGTGTGTGTTTCTTTGGGTTTGTAAGGGAGGGAGAGAGAGGATGAGGGGGAGTTGTTTTGCTCTGAAATGTGTTTGTGTTGAATGATAAAGGCAGATTGACATTTAAACACTTGTCCTTGGCTGATAGGGATGCTAAGGAATGGAGCAGGCCACGAAGAAAGGACAGCAGAGGGTGTGGAGCATGACTGCTATAAACATCTATAGCATTAGTGTAAAAACTAATCAGAGCCAGTCCAGCACCTTTGTCTTTGCATTGCATGCATATATTTTTTGAATTTAGCTAAATACATTTGAATAAATAATAACTGCTTGGGTGTTGTTTTAATTAGACATGGTTATATTTTATGCTGCTGGGCTGTATACGTTTTTGGATTATGAAAAATTGTGAATTAATTCTTTGTTCTATCTTTATACACAACAAAAACTGTTGTCTTTGATGGCATAGGTGGTATTTCTTCCCTTGACAGACGCAGAAAAGCAGTTGCACACTCCATTGGAATTTGAAACACAAGACTTCGCTCCGCAGTGAAAGAAACCTATTTAATTCATTCTCTCCAAATGGATGAAAAGTGAAGGTGCTAAAAAAGACCTCTCCTTTGGAAGCTCTTTTTTCTCCGCGGAGTTTGAGTGGGTCGAACGCATGCGTAGCACAGCCCTGTAGTGGAGAGAATTGTGAATGGGGGGGGCGGGGATGGGGCGCGCAGGGGGGGGGGGGGGGGGGGGGGGGGGTGTAGTTTGGGTGTACAGTCAGTCAGAAGTCGGACTCAGAGGAGCCAGGAAGTAACAGAGCTGCAGCAGCGCGGATAAAGTCGACTCTGAGAGCGTCTGTTGTCAGTAGACGGAGATCTCTGGCGTGAGAGGGAGCGAGAACAATAATCCTGTAATAATAATTATAGCCAAAATAAACTCCAAGTCCACTGCGGCGCCTCTGGGTGAGTGCACAAGGGTTTAGGTAATCTTGAGAAAAGGGTAAAAGAGTACGACTCTTGCCCCACAATAACGTAAATATCTCAGGAGCACATTGCTACACTCACTCCATCAGACAGAGAAGACGGAAGGAAATAAGAGCGGGATTCGGGGGAGTTTCACGTCAACGTATTTCTCTCGCTCGCAGACAAATAAAACAACCGAAAATTGATCACACAACAACCTTCAAGATGCCTCGGGTTGTCCCGGATCAGCGGAGCAAATTTGAGAACGAAGAGTTCTTCAGGAAACTCAGCCGGGAGTGCGAGGCAAGTTTGGTAATTTCATTATTTCCATTAAGTGGCGGAAATAAAGCACAAGTTGTTGTCAGTGCGGAGTGTTGAAATTAAATGTATTGTCTGATATTTACTTTCGATAAGTGGAGTTAAGTTCTTCCGCTGAAGATGTTAGCGTTTCATTTTTTGAATTGAAGAATGACGAGCGAGGCCATGTAGCCAGCATTACAAAGTTGCGAGACTTCCTAGTTGTAGTACATGAACGGTCCTATTTGTCTAAAAGCATTTCGGTAAGAGTGAATACAAGAGGAAGTATCGACGTATATCTCATGATGGGCTACAATAATTCAGTTTAATAAGAGTAGAATTAGGCTCAAGTCAGATAAACCATCACTTTACAGTATGTCACATCGCACCCGGTTGTACGTCTGTTATTTGTGCATTTCTAGACTACATACAAATTGGCTTTATTTAAAGTGTAGCCTACCGACACTTTTGCAACCATAGAAGAACTTTCTGTAGAAATATTTCAGTAATAATAGGCCTATTTTATCCAGATGCTTTGAGTGTAGACTATGAATAATGTCGTCTTTCTTCTGTTCCCATTCAGATCAAATACACCGGTTTCCGAGACAGACCACACGAGGAGAGGCAAGCCAGGTTTCAAAACGCCTGCAGAGACGGACGTTCGGAAATAGTAAGTAGCCTACCTGGAGCCAATAGGACTATGAAATTATGAGGATTTGACCTTCACCATTGCTCCGTAATAGGGCGCAATTTACTGCATCAGCGCCCAGTAGCCCAATAGTCCCTTATCTGATCCCAGTCAGTGCGCAAAATAGAGGAAGGCTACCTGTCAGTCCGCTGAATTTGGCCACGAAGAACAACTGCGAGTCTGTGTCAATGACTTGTGGAGATAAACATGGTTTGTTGTCCGTTACGCAAGTCTTATCCCAAAACCTGCAGACTGTTTAAGACTTCCTCATTTTCTCGAGTTAAAAAAGAGGCCTGAAAACCGAGTCAAAACCGAAATTGTAATTGGATGCACTACAAAACATAAGCAGCTTTATTAATCAGTTTATAGACTATTTCATCATACTGGAGTAAGCTATATTTGAAGTGTTTATTCTTACTGTTTGTCATGGGACCTTTTGAGAACTCGAGTCTTTGAATAATGAGGTTCAAACATGAAATGCAAGTCAGCCCTTGGGCTATTTGGATCTGTCTCTGTTTCTTTCTTTTAATCATCGTAAAGGACGCTTTTTACAGGATGCCGTAATGAAGTCGGATGTGTCTAATTTAGCGTCTCGTATAAATACCTCGAGTCTACATGTGACCCGTTTGACGCCATTCCCCTCTTCCAGTGGGACTTTATTTACCCCCAAGAGCGTAATACAGACAAGTACACATAATATTTCTGGTTATTGTTGCTGTAAGTGTCCATTTTATTCCTAGGGAGTTGTGCCATATTGTGTCAAAAAAAACATAGGCTATCGAGCAGTGATTCGTGAGAATGAATATATCTTTTCCGACACATCCATTCTGCTTTAATTATTTTAATTGTTGAAATAATTTAAGGTTAAAGCTACCACTGCGATTTAATTCAGGATTATTCATTGTAGTCTTTTGAATTCATTGTACACACTGAAGGAATTCCTGCATTCTGTGTTAAGATTAGTCTACTCTCAACAAAATAGGGTGTGTATAGACAGGGTGCGTATAACCTACAAGTGAAACTTTACATCTGTTTCTGTTTTATTATACGTGGAAGATCTAGGTATGTTATAGAAATAATGTTTGTTTTAGCTAACTCATTTTCATAAGGGCTACGTTCACTCAGAATAATTGGGAGCCACGATGTTTTTTTCTCTAAGAACAATGTGTCGAGTCATAAGGAATCAGGTGGTCAGTTAGACAGATGAAAAAACGTATGGGTAAGGAGTTTATGCGATAGAAAATACAAAAAAAAAATCCTCATCTGGGAATTAAAATGCATATTATGCGCTAAAACGGCCCCTAGATGTGTTTGTGTGTGTGCATAACTATGCTCACTCTGTTCTTCCTTGTTTTAGGCTACTCATAACTGCTTTAAGTTTAATATGTAAGGCATTTTTAAAGTAAGCCATTAGATGGGGTGCAATTATGCCATATGGACAGATTCCTCAAAAAGTATTGATTCCCCCGCCCCCATCTTTCATACTTTGCTCTGTCTGTCTGTCACACACTTATTCCCTCCTCCCTTCTGTTTTTCATTCTTTCTCTCTTTTCTCTTTCTTTCTTCTTTCGAAGCCCAGTCTGCCAGCAGTGACTGTTGGTAAAATAAAATCAGATGTGCGTAACTCAATACTTCACATAGAGAAAATGATGACTTGTTTTTTTTTTCTTTCTCTTTCTCTCTCTCTCCTTTTCTCTCTCTCTCTCTCCTTCTGTGCTGCTGTGAGCTCTGCCCCGGGCCCCAGGCACGGCTCTCCTCTCTTCTCCTCTCCTCTCCTCTCCTCTCCTCTCCTCTCCTCTCCTCTCCTCTCCTCTCCTCTTCCTTCTCTCCTCTCCTCTCCTCTCCTCTCCTCTCATCTGATGTGAAGAAGAAATGACGGGGCTGCATAATTTATGGCTGGGTCCTGCTTTCTGATGCTGTTTGTATTGATTTCCCTCTAAAAGGCTTTTGTGGCGACGGGCACCAACCTCTCGCTGCAGTTCTTCCCCGCCAACCTGCACGGCGAGCAGCGACAGGCGCCCACCCGAGAGTACGTGGACTTCGAGCGCGAGACGGGCAAGGTAACACACATATGCATCATCTGTCCCCTGCTTCACGTCCGTGTGTGTCTTTCCCTCTCTCTCTCTTTCTCTCTCTCCCTCTCATTTGTCTTTTCCTTTCATTCTTGCTCTCTCTCTCTCTCGTCTTCACTTTTTCGCTCTGTCTCTTTTTTCTCCATGTTTATCCCCTCTCTGTCTCCCTCTCCCCCCTCCCTCTCTCTCGCTCCCTCCCTCTCTCCTCATGTATCCTGCTGTTTGTCCTCAGTCCACTGTCCTGGTCACTGTTACAGCTCCGGCCACCAGCAACACTGCTGTGTTTTTGCCCCTCATCTGAAGCTCGTTTACACAGACACACTGACACACTGACCATATCTGTTTGGCCTATCATCTAAAGCTCACACACACAGACAGACAGACACACTGACCATATCTGTTTGGCCTATCATCTAAAGCCCGTTCACACTGACACACTGACCGTAACTGTTCTGTTGCACACCAGGCTCTCTACGCATTGTGTATGAGTGAGCGTGTCGAATGAGGTTACTTATCGTTTATTTGTATTTGTATTTAAAAAAAAAAGAATATGTTTGAAGTATAACCAGACTGCAGATGTATCCCACCCCAAGGCCCTGCGATGCTCTGTGACATTCTTCTGTATGTGGTGGGACACACACACACACACACACACACACACACACACACACACACACACATTCAAACACCAGCACTCATTCCTCTGTCTGTGGTGGCACCCTCTGGCTTGTGTAATGATCCCTTTTTATTCGACCGCATCTCAGGGAAAAAGACAGGGACTGGGATGACATGAAAGGCAGCAGCTCTCTGTTAAAATCACACCCTGTCCTGGATGAAATGTGTCCCTTCTCAGATGCCGTGTTTCTTGTCCACCCATACCCTCCCATTAAGGACATGTGAACCCTCTGCCCTCTCGCACAAGTACAAGTCGGTGTTGTTTGCAGCTTTTCGCCAAAAAAACAAAAAAACACCCGTGCTTTTCCCTCCAAAAAATATCTGTCAACTGTTATAAATAAGCCTCTGATTATGAGACCAGAGGCTGCTTTAGAGGCTGCTTTAGATGCCTTATCCATGAGTCAGACTGAATCACCACCAGACACCACCGACCTAGACTACCAAAACTCTTCTGATTGTACCCCCTTTGTTTCCAAGAGTCGCAGCCAGCCAAGCGTGGAGGGAAAGCTTGAACTTCCCCAGCAGAAGAGTTCCACAGTTTAAAACCGTGGCCATTATCTGGGATGTTGTTGTAGTAGGTCGTGTTTGTGCCAGGCAGTTGTTTTTCATTGTTGTTTTGATTTGATATATATTTATATATATATATATATATATATATATGCACAAACACTAACACTGGGAGGCCGTTACACAGGCTTGTTTGGCTGCGCTGTGCTGTGCTGCTCTGCGCTGTGTGGCGAAGTCAGAGGTGTTCTTCACGGACACTGACTCCCTGAGATGCGCTCATTAAAAATGCATCTGTGTGAAAATCGATGGAGCCCTCGGCCCGGGGCTGACGGACTAATCTTTGGCCGTTAATTATTTAAAAAGGCGTGACGGTGAGATGTCAGCAATGCCGAGCACTTTACAGATGAGGCACTGAGCGCACTCGCTAGGGGTTAATGGTAATTGTATACCCAAACCTCCCCTCCCCTCTCTGTCTCTCTCTCTCTCTCTCTCTCTCACGCACACACACACACACACACACACACACACAAATGCACAAACAAACACACACACACACACATCACCTCCACCGGATCAAGACCATGCAGCTTTAATGAGCCACCACACCGTCCTCTTCAAAAATAACTCCCCCGGATCTCACGCCCACGTAGCCATGTGGCACTGCCCCACACACAGATCACTCTACCTGGGATGGTGTGACTCAAGGCTCTGGTCCCATTGGCTCTAACTCTGATACCAGCTTAGCTTTTAGGTTTGCTAGTTTCTGCTTCCCAGTCTGTCAGTGTCCTATAGATTTTCCAGAACAAAGCTTTCTCATTCTCCCTTCTATTTCTCTGTCTCTCTCTCTCCTTCTTTCTCTCTCTCTCCCTTTCTCTCCCTTTCTTTCGCTCGGTATTTAAGGGATGACTGCCAAAGAATGACAATAGCAGCACATGCAGCGTGGAAAACATCAGATTGCTGTAGTATTTTGCATTGTTCTCAAATGTCCCTCTTGTATGACTACTCTGTGTTTTTGGGTGAGCATCCTTCACTTCTAAATTACTTTTGAAATCACTCCCAAAAATAAACTAGCACTATAGAGGAGGATAGAGATTGTAAGCTTGACCTAAACCCCCCTCATTAAATCCCAAATGCTTTGATGAAAAAAACAAAAAACAGAAATAAGCTTTCGTTAAAAAATAAATAAATAAATAAATTAGAAAGCTTATTTTAATGGTTTCTCCTTTCTCTCCTCGGCTCACAGCCTTTTCCTCCCTCCCATGGCTCCGCACGCTCGAGGTCTGTCAGGCCCAAGTCCCTGTAGACCGCCGGTGTCAGATGAGGGTAGTCCGCTCGAGCGCTCCAACCTCTGCTCTTAATGAATCTGATTTTGAACCTTTTACACAAATAGATCACACAC
This sequence comes from Sprattus sprattus, assembly GCF_963457725.1. Taxonomy (NCBI): domain Eukaryota; kingdom Metazoa; phylum Chordata; class Actinopteri; order Clupeiformes; family Clupeidae; genus Sprattus; species Sprattus sprattus. The sequence goes on along the minus strand of NC_137926.1, from coordinate 8,883,634 downwards.
ACACACACACAGATACACATAGACACACACAAATAAACAAACACTCGAACTTGGAGAGAGCAAAAGTATAGTGTTTGAAAGTGCGTTTAAGCCTTGAAGTGTAGCGACCGTGCAAGCCCGATCTGGTTAGATGTTTGGTTTTTTTGTATTTAAATGTTTAAAGCTGTAGGGTTCTGTTTGAGGAAATCGGACCTCTTGTCTGCGTCTGTGAGGCCCCGTCAGTGGCACCCCATTTTACTGCTCTCACTAAATCAGTCATCAGTCTCTCTCCCGCTCGACGAGTGGCTGCGCTCAAGTCCTGTGAGTGCAGCACAGATAAGAGCTAATTTAAGCTGTTAGCAGCCCGAAAAGAAGAAGGAGAAGAAGCAGTAAAAGTTTAAGGGCACTAAGAAAAGTGATTTTGGAAACAGAGAAAGATTCTAGGCAAGAGTGTGAGACATTTTTTTTAAGAGATAAAAATGTCATTGAAGACTGGTTAGGAAGGCAATAATAGAATGCGCAGTGGACCAGTTGTGTAAAGTTTTGATGGTGAGCTGTGTTAGCAAGGCTGTCAGACGGCGGGAAAAGTGTCTTACGAAACAGTTGTGTGGTCAGCTTTTTGCATTCGTAATGTGTTGTTGTTGTGCAATGCAAATCACCTTCTCTGCCGTCTTAAGTGTCCTTTCAATGGTTCTGATGCCACACACCTGTAGACTAACAGAAGAAAATATTTGTACAATATATGCATTTTTATAAAAAAAATTATAGAAAATCTATAATCCCCCCTTTCCCTCTCTCTCTCTCTCTCACTCTCTCTCTCTCTCTGTCATTCTCTCTCTGGGGGAGAGATCATGAGGGAGCACGGTAAACTCAGTAACACTCCCCAGCTCCCACCCACACTCCTCTCTCCCCTTCACTCTTAGTTTGAAGTCAGCGGTGGCACCTCCGGTTTCGGGCCAGTTTAAACGTGGGCTTGGGCTGGGGCTGGGGCTGGGGCTGGGGCTTAGGATAGGGCTGGGGCTTAGGATAGGGCTAGGGCTGGGGCTGGGACTGGGGCTGGGGCTTAGGATAGGGCTGGGGCTTAGGATAGGGCTAGGGCTGGGGCTTAGGCTGGAGCTGGGGCCGGGGCTAGGGCTAGGGCTGGGGCTGGGGCTTGGACTGGGGCTGGGGCTGGGGCTGGAGCTGGGGCTGGAGCTGGGGCCGGGGCTAGGGCTGGGGCTGGGGCTTGGGCAGGGGCCGGGGCTAGGGCTGTGGTTGTGTCTCTGGCGGGGGGACAGTAGTATTATCTGAGCCGGGCGGGCGGGCGGGTAAGTCTCCTCTGGAGCCTTCACAGAAACAGCTTAAGTACAGGCTCCCAGTGTCACTACAG
>NC_137926.1:8862286-8874786 GCF_963457725.1 Sprattus sprattus | reverse complement strand
GACCTGAAACAATGCCATGAATCAGAACTCAGAAATGAGTGTGGTTACAGTGTAGCAATCATCCCGTGTCCACTGAGATACAGCATTGGCTTTGTTACTTCATATCCTCAACTTGTTATCGGAGGGGACAGATATGATCTGGAAATTCCATTTAATTTCAATTCAATTTAAATCTATTTTATTTATATTTTATACATATATATTTACAATAACATTGCCTCAAGAAATGTGTTATCAGGATTTTTAGTCTCCTTCGCCACAAGGCTTGTGTTCCTTTGAGGTTGCAAGGTCGTGGAGAGATGGATAGCATAGATGTTTTTGTTTGTTTCGTTTGTGTATTTAACGTTCTCGCACACGGACGATGGCTCAGTGTGAGTTTGGATAGTTTCAGTTTGTCACTTCGGAAGAATGCTGAGGGGTGTTTGGCCACTGCAGACAGCCGCTGCAGGATAGTCTGCTCAGTGCCAAGTCAATTCAGGCGTTGCCAGTGGCTGTAAACTGCGCCTTCACTAAGTGATTTATGTCAATGCAAAGCCACAGGCTAATAACCAGGCCAAAGGGCTGCTGATGGGATCCAGCAGCGCCCCTAAACCCGCAGCACGGCCCTCACAGGGCAGCCTAACGCTAATCTCAGAGCCTTATTCTCATAGAGCATTTTAACGCTAATCTCAGAGCCATACTCTAATAGAGCAGCCTAACGCTTATCTCAGAGCCATACTCTCGCAGAGCCTTTTAATGCTAATCCCAGAGCCATATTCTCATAGAGCAACCTAACGCTAATCCCAGAGCCATATTCTCATAGAGCAACCTAACGCTAATCCCAGAGTCATACTCTGACAGAGCAGCCTAACGCTAATCCCAGAGCCATATTCTCATAGAGCAGTCTAAAGTTTATCTCAGAGCCATATTCTCATAGAGCATTTTAACGCTAATCTCAAAACCGCACTCTTTAGGTCATTCTAAAGCTACTGTCACATATAGGGAGACACTTTATTTTGGGTAAAAGTCCTTAGTTAGTGCAGTTATAGCGGCAGCCATGTTACCTTATCTCTACATTTTGGGATGAATATATGTTTACCAGAGGTACTCTTCATGAAGTGCTACTGTCTGAACTGGGTTGGCCAGTGAAGAAGGTGAAGTTTTCCTCTTCATCTCTCTCCCTCTCCCTTCCCCTCTCCCTCTCACTCCCCCTGTCCTTCTCTCTCTCTTCCTCTTCCTCTCCCTCCATCTCCCTTCCCCTCTCCCTCTCACTCCCCCTGTCCTTCTTTCTCGCTCTCCCTCTCTCTCAGTTTTTGTGTGGAAATGCAACCAGCGCTCTTTTACATCTAAAGTGATGAGGCTGCAAATGAATGTGTATGTTGGGTTCATGGCCTCTCTCTCCCCCTCTCTCCCTCCCTCTCTCTCTCCCTCCCCCTCTCTCCCTCCCTCTCTCTCTCCCTCCCTCTCTCTCCCTCTCTCTCCCTCTCTCTCTCTCTCCCTCTCCTTAGCCTCGCTAAAGATTTCCTTTCCCCTGTTTGGCCATGCTTTTCCAGTAGCAATGAGACTTTAATAATGCTTCAGAGATCTCAGTGCCAGTGTGATTGATGACAAATCTATGGCACTGGATGGCACAGATGAATATTCACAGAATGAGGGTGGAGGAGAGAGAGGGAGGGGGGAGGCAGTGTGCCAAAACTTGTGTGTGTGTGTGTGTGTGTGTTTGTGTGTATGTGTGTGTGTGAGTGTGAGTGTGTATGTGAGTGTGTGTGAGTGTGAGTGTGTATGTGAGTGTGTGTGTGTGTGTGTGTGTGTGTGTGTGTGTGTGTGTGTGTGTGTGTGTGTGTGTGTGTGTGTGTGTGTGTGTGTGTGTTTGTGTGTATGTGTGTGTGTGAGTGTGAGTGTGTATGTGAGTGTGTGTGAGTGTGAGTGTGTATGTGAGTGTGTGTGTGTGTGTGTTTGTGTGTATGTGTGTGTGTGAGTGTGAGTGTGTATGTGAGTGTGTGTGAGTGTGAGTGTGTATGTGAGTGTGTGTGTGTGTGTGTGTGTGTGTGTGTGTGTGTGTTTGTGTGTATGTGTGAGTGTGAGTGTGTATGTGAGTGTGTGTGAGTGTGAGTGTGTATGTGAGTGTGTGTGTGTGTGTGTGTGTGTGTGTGTGTGTGTGTGTGTGTGTGTGTGTGTGTGTGTGTGTGTGTGTGTGTGTGTGTGTGCGCGTGCATATATATGCGGACAACAGTGATGTTGATGTGTGTGTGTTTCCTTGACTCGGGCAGACAGTATTGTAGCCTGAGATTGAGAAGGTGTGTGTGTGTGTCTTTATTTCTTGTTGTCTGGGAGCATTGGAGCACAGGTGAGAAATACAGCAGGTGGGTGTAGACTGCATTCCTGTTCACGGGTTCCAGGAAATGTTCGCAAGGTCTGTCCACAACTAGGAAGACATATGAACTCACCTAGAAGCTGTCAAGCTCTGTTTGTGATGGTGTGTGGTTGTGTGTGCGTGGGTGAGTGAGTGTGTGTGTGTGTGTGTGCGCGTGTGTGGGTGAGTGCGCGTGTGTGGGTGAGTGAGTGTGTGTGTGTGTGTGTGTGTGTGTGTGAGTGTGTGTGTGTGTGTGTGCAGTCGTGTGTATGTGTGTGTGTGTGTGTGTGTGTGTGTGTGTGTGTGTGTGTGTGTGTGTGTGTGCGTGAGTGAGCGTGTGTGTGTGTCTGGATGGTGTGGTGTGTGTGTGTGTGTGTGCGCGTGTGTGTGTGGATGGTGTGTGTGTGTGTGTGTGTGTGTGTGTGTGTGTGTGTGTGTGTGTGTGTGTGTGTGTGTGTGTGTGTGTGTGTGTGTGTGTGTGTGTTGCTGCACTCCAGCCACTGTCCCTCCCGACAGAAGCTGTGGCTGGGGCTGCTGTGGTTGAGGTACGCAGCCAGACTGGCCTACCGCTGGACGCAGCGCTCACTATGACTATACATTAGACAACCATCGGCACACACACACACACAGACACACACACACACACACACACACACACACGCATACACACATACACGGGCCGGTGTGTGTTATTGTTTGGGGTCACTGCGGGCCCGTCCAACAGCCACCCATGTGATGATTTCAGGCTGTTAAATAAAACAAGCGATGGCTGTTACTGACAGTGTCCAGAACAACAACTATGACCCTCTGACCCGTCTGTATACACACTTCACAGTCAGAAAGAAAATGAAGGTGTTTTCGGAAACACAGACAGCTTTGCCTTTGTTGATTCTCTTATTCTCTCTCACACACACACACACACACACACACCATAAACCAGCCAGCTTACAGTGTGTTACGTGCCGGCTTAGATATTTAGCAAGATATGAGCTGTTTTCAATTTGGAGGCACTTTTGTCTTTTAAATTGTTCTCTTTTTTTCTTTGCTGGTCGAGGTTGTAAGTTAAAACAGAGGGAAAATAACCCAACCTTGAGGAGATAAAGCTGTCCTTCATAATATTATTCACACTCATTCATAGAAACCCTTATCAGTCAATTCGCTATGGCCGCCACAGTCATGTGGGCCTTTTCAGCACAACGTTTCTGTACATGCGTAGCACTGGGATACCTGGGACAGGTAGAGAAGAGAGGGAGGGAGAAGGGGGGACAGAAAGAGAGAGCTAGAGAAAGAAGAGAGAGGGGGGGGGGGGGAAGAAAGAGAGGAAGAAGGGTGTTATTGGCAGCTGTGTTCTGAGTTAACTGGCCAGAGGGTGTGGGGGTAAGTATGGAGGGGTAATTACAGTGCCAAGGGGTATGTGGGGTATGGGGGGGAGGGACAAGGGGACGAAAGGGTCTAATACCTCAGTTTCTTTGTTCTTGTGGCAGGTGGTGAAGGCGGAGTGCTTTAGGGGTGTTTGGCGTGTGTGTGTGTGTGTGTGTGTGTGTGTGGGAGGGAGAGAGGGAGTGAGTGAACAATAGTCTAAACGTTTCTCTCTGATTAGGAGGGGAAGCGTGCTCTATCTTTGGCTGCTTTGCCTAGGCGTATTCATGACTGCACCTGGACGCACCTGTTCTCTGTGTGTGTGTGTGTGTGTGTGTGTGTGTGTGTGTGTGTGTGTGTGTGTGTGTGTGTGTGTGTGTTGTGTGTCTGTGTGTGTGTGTGTGTGTGTGTGTGTGTGTGTGTGTGTGTGTGTATGAATCCCTTTCATTGTAGTTGTGTGTGTGTATGTGTGTATGTGTGTGTGTATGCATCCCTTTATTGGGTTTTGTGTATGTGTGTGTGTGTGTGTGTGTGTGTGTGTGTGTGTGTGTGTGTGTGTGTGTGTGTGTGTGTGTGTGTGGAACATAGGGAACCTAGAAAGACACTGCCTCCTAATAACAGCCCTGCTCTAAGTGGAATTACGTCGACTTTTCCAAGTGGCTTTTGTGCTGAGTCAACCCCAGCAAACGTACCATTACAACACATCATACACGCATGAAAACAGATCAACATCACACACACACACACACACACACACACATCAAACACACACATGAAAACAGATCAACATCACACAAACACACACACACACACATCAAACACACACATAAAAACAGATCAACATCCCACACACCACAATGCACCAACAAACACACACAGACACACACACAGACACACACACACACACATCAAAACAGATCAACAGCACACACCACAATGCACCAACACACACACACACACACACACACACATACGAAGACAGATCATTAAACAAAACTCACAGGTCAACAACAAACAGGTCAACAACACCTCAAAACAAGCAGAGAGAGATCAACACACACTACAGCACACACACAAAAATAGATTAACAAGTCACTCCACAACACACACACACCCAAAGTGTGATCAACAACTCAGGGAGAGACTAAATGAGGGACAGGCAGAGATAGAGTGAGCGAGAAAGAAAGAGAGGGAGAGGCAGAGATAGAGGTAGCAAGAATGAAAGAGAGGGAGAGGCAGAGATGGAGTGAGCGAGATAGAAAGAGAGGGAGGGACAGAGTTGGTTAAAAAGACGTTACCAGGCAGATGTGATGTCTTTTCTCAGACAATGGGTGTCTGTCAGTGGTGACAGAGTGGAACACCACCTTCCCTGACAGTGGAGTGTGCGTGTGTGTGTGTGTGTGTGTGTGTGTGTGTGTGTGTGTGTGTGTGTGTGTGTGTGTGTGTGTGTGTGTGTCTGTGTGTGTGTGTGTGTGTGTGTCTGTGTCTGTGTCTGTGTCTGTGTCTGTGTCTGTGTCTGTGTCTGTGTGTGTGTGTGTGTGTGTGTGTGTACCCTCTTCTTATAGCATATGAGAATTCAGCTGCCTGAAACTCTCATTTTGTATACTCACCCCCAAACACTTTCACTTTGCCACATGAACATGCACACGCACAACAGGCACAAGAGAACAACAAACTCAAATGCAGTGTGTGCAGTCCGATATACTGTACATACATACACACTTCAAAATATTATCATCCTAAACTCATACACAAACACACACACACACATAGGCGTCATTTACACTGGGCATGCTGGGGACTTTTTGCAATCACCAGTTTCGTCCCCACCCCTTTTGACAACTGAAAATAAAATATCTCTACAATGCATAGAAAGCTTCTCAAACAACGTGCTTAATCACTGTAAATAGATGATAGTCGAAACTGATACCCAAAAATGAAAGTTGTGTGTAACGTTAGTCCAAGTGTTTCAGTCAGGGGCTGAGCCTACCTTTCCTGATGCTGGGTGCGAAAGTTCAGAGTCGGTGGAACAGTGGGGGTTCTGTTTATGTACGGAACCTTCCTTCCTGTTCCTGGTAGTCTAACCTACTAAGACAAACTTGCTTGTACACTGATGTAGGCCATTTCTAGAACACAGCTGTCCTAATTCGGTCATGTTTGGTTTAGCTTGTTTGATGGGAAGTGAAATCAATGATTCACTTGATTCAATGTTAGTGAATTCAATGAAATCAACATTTTTGCTTATTATGTTCATCTGTTTGTGTGTTTTATTTTATAAAACACACAAACATATCTATGCTACGGCTCATGAAGGCTGTGGCCATAATCATCGTGCCAAGCGCAAATAGCAACTGAACTGAGGGCATAGAATAAAGATAAGCACACAAAACAGATTTGATCTTCAACATACAAATTGTAGAAATACATTATATTAGAAAACTGTCTTGGTTTTTAGGTGTCATCCGAGGGCGTAAACTTAGCAAAGTTTTCACTGGTAATCATAATCCCCCACCCCACCCCCCCGCCCCACACACACACCTCCACACACACACACACACCTCCTGAGTCATTCTTAGGGGCTAGAGCTTGTTACCCTCTGCATTGTGGTCCATCTGGCCAACAGTTTTCTGCCTGGATGGGCGGCTGTTTCATTGGGGGTGGGAGGGGGGTGGGAGGGGGGTGGGAGAGTCGTCTGATTGGGAGTGAGTAAGCAGACTGACTGGGGTAAACAGGCTGACTGTAGCTGGGTGAAAGGTTAGGAGTGTGTGACTATGTGTGTGACTGTGTGTTCATTGGGGGGGGGGGGATAATGAGGTACAGGAGGTTGGAGAGGGCCAAGGAGGCGTTGGTGGAACAGTGCTGAGTATGAGGTGTGGGTCTGGTGCGGAGAGGTAGACTGTACGTACCTGGCAGGGATAGTTTGGCAGATGCCCAGTTTGAGTGTGAGAGGTTGTGCTAGTTGACGTTCGAAAGCATACTGTAACTAGGTAAGGGTTCGGACCCTCTTCCTCATTTACTTGTATGGAGTTGGAGGATTGGTTGGGGGCTGGGGGGGGCGGGGGGGCCGGGGGGGGGGCTGCAGTGTCACCAGTGCAAGGCTTTGTCACTTCCTGGCTGAGTCACTTCTGGGGTTCGGGGGGGTGAGGGTGCTGCTGGCAGCTGTTGTGGGGCCACAGTGCGGGCAAGGCACACACACACACACACACACACACACACACACACTCACCAGAGTCTGGGGTCTGTTTGAGGTTCTTTCCCTGGGTCATGGCCTGATGTGGTTGCTCCCGCAATGGGCAGAGGATTGTGAGGAGTGTGGGAGTGTGGCAGCCTGAAAGAAAAGTGTGTGTGTGTGTGTGTGTGTGTGTGTGTGTGTGTGTTTGTGTGTGTGAGAAAGGGGGTGAGTGTTGAGTCAGAGGGCTGATGCGGTAGATGGGGGTCATTACCACTATGATGCAGCACTGAAGGGGCTCTGCAGCATTCCCACTGCAAGCTGACTCTCACACACACAGAAACACACACACACACACAATTCTAAATACACAAATATGTCCACAAAATGACACACACACAGACCCACACACACAAGAACATATCGCATCAAGCAAATCACACACACACACACACACACACACACACACACACACACACACACACACACACACACACACACACACACATCACATCACAAACAAAAACACATACACATACACAAAGAACATACACATGCACACTAACTCACTCTCTCACACTCACACACACTTCATGGCCCTGTGTGAGTAAGTTAGCAACCACCCGACTGTGACATAATTAGTACTCGTGTCAGATTATTGGGCTTTCACACACACACACACACACACACACACACACACACACACACACACACACACACACACACACACACACACACACACACACACACACGCACACACACATCCTGGCCAAGAGGGAGAGAGTGTTCTCCTCACGAGGTGTCTGTTTGGAGACAATGGTCCTCTGTGTGAGATTGTATTTTGATGTGTGTGTGTGTGTGTGTGTGCGTTCACACCTACTTGTGTGTGTTACATGTCTGCATGCTGGTGAATATGTATGAGTGTGTGTTTATGTGTGCGTGTGCGTGTGCTTTGCGTGTGCATGTGTGTCTGTGTGTGTGTGTGTGTGTGTGTGTGTGTGTGTGTGTGTGTGTGCGAGTGTGTGTGTGTGTGTGTGTGTGTGTGTGTGTGTGTGTGTGTGTGTGTGTGTGTGTGTGTGTGTAAGCACTCCCCACAAGGCCTCTTGTTCCTCTCCACTCTTCAAGTGTTTTTCTTTTCTCTGTGAAGCGCCAGATTTGCTGACGAGACGTTGGCACCCGTTTAAACGAGGCGCTGGGTGCCAGCAGCACACCCGTTTGAGGGTGCTGGAGAGAGAGAGGGAGCGAGACAGAGAGAGAGAGAGAGACATAGAGAGAGAGAGAGAGTGGGCAATAGCGAGGGAGAGAGGGAAAGGGAAAGAGGGAGGGATGGAGGAGGGTGGAAAGAGAAATAGACATAGAGAAGAAGAGAAAAACAAGGCTTGAAAAATAAGAGAAATAGGTATCAAAAGGACTAAGGAGAAATAGACCAGAGCGAGAAATGGAAAGAGATGGAGAGGGAGAGAGAGAGAGAGGCAGAAAGAGACAGAGGAAAGAGAGGAGGGAGAGAGAGAGAAAGAGAGGAGGGAGAGTGAGAGAAAGAGAGGAGGGAGAGAGAGAGAAAGAGAGGAGGGAGAGAGAGAGAAAGAGAGGAGGGAGAGTGAGAGAAAGAGAGGAGGGAGAGAGAGAGAGAAAGAGAGGGAGAGAGAGAGAGAGAGAGAAAGAGAGGAGGGAGAGTCTTGGCACTCCGTGCTGGAGTGCCTCTGTCATCTTCCGGGATGCTTGGTTTCCCTCCATTTAAAAAAAAACAACATCCCTCCTCCTCCTGTTCTCTTTCTACTCTCAGTCTCTCTCTCTCTCTGTCCCTCGCTTTCTCTCCTCCTCCTCTCTCTTCACCGTCTCTCTCTCTCTCCCTCTCTTCTCCCTCTCTCTATCTCCCCCTCTCTATTTTTCTGTGATGAGTGATTTATCGGCAGTCTCTGAATTCCGGCATCGGCTGCTTTTCGCATCAGTGCAGCGCATTGTGCAACCGCTGGGAGGGAAGAGGAAACAAAGAGGCCAGAGACGTGCATGCTGATTGGCTCTTCCACTTTTGATTGGCAGATCAGGGTAAAATAAACCCCTTTAGACCTCCTTGGATCTGATACTGTAGTATTGTAGAGTTAGCGGAATGTTTGGTTAGCTTTGGCTTGGACCTGATACTGTAGTATTGTAGAGTTAGCGGAATGTTTGGTTAGCTTCGGAGGGGCTGTAGAAAAAGCGACTAGCAGCTCGCTCTCGCTTTCGGCTATTTGCCTTCTTCGGCGCAGCCTATTGGTCGGGCGAAAAATTCAAAGCGAGGGGTTTCTACATCTGAGGGCCTTCTCTGGAATAGAGTTTCACTCAGACCACCCTCGTGTTCACCTCAGTGGGGTTATAGTGTAGTTTTACCTGTAATTATGTGTGCTACATGGCGGCTCCCTTCCATAGTGGAGGGCTCTGGAGGCATGTCCTGAGTTTTCCTTCTCTCCCTCTCTTTGTCTCTCTCTCTTTCTCTCTCTTTCTCTTTCTATTTGTCTGCATACCTGTTGTACTGCTTCTCACTTCCTCTGTGTGTGTGTGTGTGTGTGTGTGTGTGTGTGTGTGTGTGTGTGTGTGTGGTGTGTGTGTGTGTGTGTGTGTATACAATAGCACTGTACTCTCCAGTGGCAGTGTCCTCGAACTGTGTTTTGTGTGTCATTGTGACTCACACTGGCCTATGTCTGCACACATGTATATACTGAGAGGGAGTGTGTGTTTTCATTTATGACTATTCATGTGTCCTTGTGTGTGTGTGAGAGGCAATGTGTGTGTATGTGTGTCTAATGTATGTCTGTGTGTGTGTGAGAGAGAGAGAGAGAGAAGCAGTGTGTGTGTATGTGTGTGTAAGAGAGAAATAGTGTGTGTGTGTGTGTGTGTGTGTGTGTGTGTGTGTATGTGTCTGTGTGTGTGTGTGAGAGAGAGAGAGAGAGAGAGAGAAGCAGTGTGTGTGTGTATGTGTGTGTAAGAGAGAAAGAGTGAGTGTGTGTGTGTGTGTGTGTGTGTGTGTGTGTGTGTGTGTGTGTCTCTGTGTGTGTGTGTGTGTGGGTGTGTGTGTGGGTGTGTGTGTCTCTGTGTGTGAGTGTGTGTGTGTCTGTGTGCTTCTGTGCTGGCATTCTATAGTGTGTGAGCCGCAGTGGTGTGGGGGATGTGGGGGCTGACGTTTCTTTCTGAAGAGGAAGTTTGTGGTTAGACAGTTTCTGCCCTCCCGTCCACATTTTTCCCTCTCAGTGTTTCAAAAAAGCCTCTGCTGTGCTCACAGATGTGGAAGTCATTTCACAGAAGAGCGCAGAGGCGAGCGGGAGAGCAGTGTGTTTGTGTGTGTGTGTGTCTGTGTGTGTGTGTGTGTGTGTGTGTGTGTGTGTGTGTGTGTGTGTGTGTGTGTGTGTGTGTGTGTGTGTGTGCGTGTGGGGGTGTGTGTGTGGGGGGGTGTGTGTGTGTCTGTGTCTGTGTCTGTGTGTGTGTGTGTGTGTGTGTGTGTGTGTGTGTGTGTGTGTGTGTGTGTGTGTGTGTGTGTGTGTGTGTGTGTGTGTGTGTGTGTGTGTGTGTGTGTGTGGAGGCGGAGCGGGAGACCAGTGGTCTCTCAGCGGCCCCCACTGTGGGACCTCTCTCTCCGAGGGAGGACAGCTCTGCAGCGTGGGATTCGTAGTTTTTTTAAGAATGTCAGGGTTGCCGTGGACCTATAGTTTTGGGTGGATGTCTTGAAAAAAGCGTGGGATTGTACTTTAGGGTGGAGGTCTGAAGCGTATGATTGTGGTTTCGTTTCTTGGGTGGACTCTCTATAGTGTGGGATTGCAGTTAAGGATCATCTTATTGAATGAGTGGGATTGTAGTTTTTGGATCATCGTGTTGAATGAGTGGGATCGTAGTTTTTTGATCATCGTGTTGAATGTGTGGGATTGTAGTTTTTTGATCATCGTGTTGAATGAGTGGGATTGTAGTTTTGGGATCATCGTGTTGAAAGCGTGGGATTGTAGTTCTGGGTGGACGTCTCGAAGCGTGGGATTGTAGTTCTAGTTCTGGGTGGACTGCATGAGGGGAGAGAGCACAGTTTGAGCGCTCCCCAGGCCCAGTGCACCATGGGAAGGTCTCCGCCATCTGGTAAAAGAAGCCCCTGTGTAAGGCGCGCTAGAAATAGACCCTGAAAAAAAACATTGCCAGAACGTGGGACGGCCCATGAACACACACACGCACACACACACAGATACACACACCCACACACACACACACACACACACACACACACACACACACACACACACACATGCCTCAACCACATTTACTAACACACTGATTTCTCCACCAACACACACACACACACACACACACACATACACACACACACACACACACTCTCTCCCAGTTGCTGTATATGACAGAAAAACAAACTCGCCAGGTTCCACATCTCATGGCTCTGCTGTGGGTTGGTGTTTTTATTGAATGCTCATTTTTTTCCTAAATGATTTGTTTGCCTAAATCCAAATTTAGCCATAAAGCCTACTCGCTGGGTTAGCTAATGAACATGTGTGACCTGGCACATACGTACATACATGTACACACTCAATTTAAGAGGAACACACACAATGATATGTACACATTCGGTGAAAGAGGAACACATGCATACACACACGCACACACACACACACACACACATACTTACCGGTATGTACATACTCAATTAAAGAGGAACACACACACACACACACTTATGTACACACTCAATTAAAGAGGAACACTCACACATACTCTTTTCTCAGACTGAGGAGGCGTGTTCAGTGTCGTCTCTTGACGTCTCGTGAATGTCACTAATTGGTTGCATTGATTATTTCCACATGGCTTCAGGCAACTACATCTGCTACTGATGCCACCTCCCCCACCCACCCCATCAAACCATGTCTCAGCTCCCCAGAGGGGTGCATTGTGGGAAACAGGATGTCACCCTCTGGGTGGCTCGTATCTGTCCTCCACTTCCTGCTTCGTGCCGTTCCTTCGTGGGGGGAGGGGTTGGGCACGAGACCTCTCTCACTTCCTGTTGTGAGACTGAGTGCCTGTTTGCTTTCAAGCAATTCACTCGTCATCAGCCGATGATAATGCATTAGCATTAATATCCACTTTAGCAAGGCTCTGCTAGCAGAAACGAACACAACGTCAGACATACACAGCATGTGAGGTCAGATCAAATCTCAGAGAGCCACTCCTAAATCACCAGACAGCAGAATCCAATTTGAATCTGTATTTGTTCAAAACTGTGTTGAGCCACGTCTCAAGTGACGGAAAGACAAACTGCTCCATTGAAGTTGATATAAGGATTAAACCACACTGTTTTCCTAGCTACCCATACAAGTGCGTCTGTGTTGTGAGTGTGAGTTAATGGGCCTATTTGAGGCTGCAGCTTTACCTTGCCTCTCAACGCGGGGATGTATCTGTGTAAGCTCTGAGAGAGGGATGTGTGTGTGTGTGTGTGTGTGTGTGTGTGTGTGTGTGTGTGTGTGTGTGTACAGCCTTACCTTGCCTCTCAACACGGGGATGTATCAGTGTAAGCTCTGAGAGAGGGAGGACAAGTCTAGACTCTTCAGACTGGGTGTGGCACTGTCCTCTCCGTCTCACTGTCTCGACTTGTGCTTTGTCATGTTTAAGTCCCTTTGT
>NC_137926.1:8693750-8856250 GCF_963457725.1 Sprattus sprattus | reverse complement strand
CAGAGCGCATTCATGCGTCGCATATCTGTGGTCTGATGCCGGCAATCTTAGACGCACTCCACAATAACCCAATAAAAAGGCAACGAGCAGTGGCCCGATCTTTGTCTGGCATCTGCGAGCGAGAAGATGTGTGTGTGTGTGTGTGTGTGTGTGTGTGTGTGTGTGTGTGTGTGTGTGTGTGAATGTAGTGTTCGTGCTGTGGAGCGCTGTGGTGTACGTGTGAGGTGTGTGTGTGTGTGTGTGTGCGTGTGTGTGTGTGTGTGTGTGTGTGTGTGTACAAATGTGTGTATGTATGTTGCAGCTGTTTATTTAGTTGGGGAGCCATCGTTTTTCATGTGTGTGTGTGGGTAGCAGAGGCCTTTGGCTCCCTGTGTAGAGTGAAAATCGTGCTTTCAGCAGAGGGATTGTCAAGGTCGCCTGGGTGCGTAAGCCGATCTCGGCATGACGGTATAAGACCACAGGGCTGTGTCGACAGGCCAGGCGGCAAAGGCTAGGATAGGCCACCGTTTTTTTTTTATTGTTCTGGTTGTTGTTGTTTTTTCTCACCGCTGAAGGGCTTTTCTCTGTGTGTGCAGTTTTTTAAAAGAGTAAACAGCAAGTTTCAATGTTGTTTACAAGCCGACATATGGGCAGTGTTTGTGTGTTTGTTTTATTTATTTATTTATTTTGAGACTGTATGTGTGTGGGTGAGTGTGTGGTGCTGCCTCTGGTCCGAGTTTGTGTATGTATATGTGCATTTGTGTCGGTCTGTGTCTGTGCCTGTGTCTGTGTCTGTGTGTGTGTGTGTGTCTGTGTCTGTGTCTGTGTCTGTGTCTTCGTCTTTGTCTTTGTCTGTGTCTGTTTCTGTGTCTGTGTCTGTATCTGTGTCTGTGTCTGTGTGTGTGTGTCTGTGTGTGTGTGTGTGTGTCTGTGTGTGTGTGTGTGTGTGTGTGTGTCTGTGTGTGTGTGTCTGTGTGTGTGTGTGTGTGTGTGTCTGGAGGCGCCAGGCGGAGCTTGAGAGAAATCCGAGGCAGTAATGGCCCTGTGTATGATGGATGGAGAAGAGATGGATAAAGAACACAGGGCACATTTCTCATCTGCCTGCCTGCCGCTCTCCCCTCCCCTCCCCTCCCCTCCCCTCCCCTCCCCTCCCCTCCCCCCTCCCCTCCCCTCCCCTCCCCTTCCCAGCAGGTGGGATCAAGGGAAGAGTTATGCGCCGGCTCTGAAAGTATTAATATATCATTAGTATTGATCTTTTTCATTAGGACATTAGGAGCCCTCTCTGCCTCGGCCAAATATAAGCTCTATTGACGTGCGGTACGAGCTAGCTCTGCTGCGTGGCTCCATGAGATCGATACAGCCCCCCCAACCCCACCCCACCCCACCCATCCTATCTTTTCCTTTCCCATCTCTGCTCGTATCCTCCCAGCACTTACAATCCACAGACGTAGACACAGACATAAAGACATCTTCACTGAACGGTTACTCCATCTTATTTGTGTAGCTGTCATTTGTAGTGGTGTTGGGATGTTGTTGTATAGGGGGAACACACTTTTCTGACTTATACACTTTTGTGTTTTGAATCTCATAATGGAGATCACAAACAAGCAGACGACCTTTGACACCTTCATCTCATTCATCTCTGTTCACTGTCAGATAAACGTAATTAGTGTAGGTGAACATAAATTCAAGTTTGGACGTATATTTCCCATTATTAATTTTGTCACACAATACCATTCATTTACATTCACTTACATTACATTTAGTCATTTAGCAGACGCTTTTATCCAAAGCGACGTACAAAGAAGAAAACAATCAAGCTACACGCAATAGAGACCCCGTGTAACAATAAATACTACTTCACATAAGAAATTTTAAAAAGTGTAGGAATGTAAGTGCAAGTTAAGTTAGAGGAGATAACATTAGAGGAAGGATAAGGAGAGGTCGAGGAAGTTTAGATAATAAGATGTACCATAGATACCCTGTTGACAAAGGGTCAAATCAAATAAACAATGGAGGCCTGAAATGGTGTGAGTAAATAGACCTCACCCTTGATTGAGGTGCAGTCCAAACTAAAAGGAAACACAAGAGAACCACACAGAAGTGGCCATCTATGGCTGCATGTTTGACTAGCTGAGGATGCCCCCCGCGATGGTAAGGACTGGGCTGGGGATAAACCAGGCTGGCTCAGGGTATTTCAGGGGTGTCTGATGCAGGTCCAGGTTTAGGGGGGGCAATAATAGCTCATCAGGTGGATGATGACTGCATGCCGTGTCGTTTGAGCAATTTGTGACCCCTGACTGTGCCCGTGTGTCTGTCGGTCTCTCACCGTCTGCCTGTCTGTCTGTCCGTCTGTCGTTCTCTCACCGTCTGCATGTCTGTTTGTCTGTCTGCGTGTGTGTGTGTGTGTGTGTGTGTGTGTGTGTGTGTCTGTCTGTCTGACTGTGCCCGTGTGTCTGTCGTTCTCTCACCGTCTGCCTGTCTGTCTGTCCGTCCGTCCGTCTGTCTGTCTGTCCGTCTGTCTGTCTGTCACATTTACTATGTTGGGGAGAGATTTAGACGTAGACACATAAACATACGTATCTGTGACAGGCAGACCAGTCACCCTTTTATTTTTAAAGAGGGTAATGATGAAGACTTCCCCCACCCCGACTAATGACCGTCTGCCAGTCAGGCCAAAAAAAGACTCACTTTTATAAAGTCTGTCCAGATGGAGCTCTGGGGCCCCCTGCTGGTCATTTAACAGAATAGGCTCAAGTCAACCTTGACTCCTGTTAGCATGCTGAAACTAATACATAATAACATTATGATCTCAGTGACTGTTACAGCCGAGCTAAATCCTAAATCTCCTCTCTCTCTCTCTCTCTCACTCTCTCTCTGTCTCTCTCTCTCTCACTCTCTCTCTTTCTCTCTCTCTTTTTCTTCTTTTATACTTTCTATCTCTCTGTCCGCGTAGCCCAGGAGACAGCAGGATCCCAGCCCTGGCTCCAACATGGGCAACAACGCTGATGATCACAAGATGCGCTAAGCAGCGATGGATACAGGGGTGGTGGGGGCAGAAGAAGAGAGGACCGGGGCATCCTCATCCTCACACATCAATCGCTCATCAGGGGAGACCAAAGTCTACAATGCCAGGGGGGTTTTGTTTGGGGGGGGGTGGGGGGTGGTTGGGATCAAGTTGGGGGGATTGTAGGGTGTGGGAGGGGTGAGTTTGAGAGGGCTTGTATTCATCTAGGAATGGATTGGGGATGTCCTTTCACTGATCCCTACCCTGAGTTCCTCCTTTGGGTTTTGCACTATGTGATACATTCAGTTTTGCCCCACTCGTCTTCTGTATGCATGGACTTCCATCCTGTTTCTCTAATCGCGACCCTTCCCTATGCAAGCTATTAGCTCATTTTATTTTAGCACTATTGTAATGAAATGGCATTTTTTTAATCATTATTTTATTCTTTATTTGTGTGAAAGTCAGGATGTTTACTTTTTTGTATTTTATTTCTCTATATATGCAAACATGTGTGTCCTTATGCTTTTGTATGGAAAACAAGTTTAATTACATTACTAGTTGAATTGCGCTCTAGAATAGGTATAGGTTAATGTAGGTCACACAGAGAGAAAGGCACTTCTGATTTTACAAATGAAGTAGGCCCCTTTTATATCTTTCTCGTCCTCCGCTAGTCCCCTTCTCTCTCTTTCTTTCTGTTTTTGACTCTTTCTGCATATCAGGTTGTATGGAGACATGCTTTGAACATTAAAAATGCAGCAGGAAGCCCATATTGAGCTCACTGTCGCTCTAAGCGTGTTCCAAAAAAAAAAAAAAACAGAAGCAGGAGAGGTTTTTTTTTGTTCCCTCATTGTTTTGACTATCACTATTGTTCTTCTTCTGTTATTATTCTCTTTGTTTTGAGTTTGTTACCATTTCAGGGTATTTAATGTATCTGCAGTTAAGCAACTCTCCCCCTCCTGTGTTCAATGGGAAAGCACATTTTAGCTTGGTCCATGAAATATATTTATTAATTTCATGTCTCGCCCTTTCATTGGTTTTGGGAGGCCTGTTGCATATGATTTTATTAGTGGAACTTTGGCTCTGTTTTTCAACTCAAAGCCATTTTCTTCCCTTCTTTTTGTCTTCTGCTCCTTCATGCAGGTGGTCAGGAAATGTGATCCTTTTTGTACATAGCTTTAAAAAAAAAAAAAATCAAACACACACACAATTGTAACGGTTCCCAAACACAACACAGTACCTCCTGTCCCCAACGCTTACAGTTAACTAAGGGAATGGATTGTGGAGTGACTTTCAGGTCAGAAGAGCAGTATGAATCCTTCTGTTGACATGGTAACTGAAGGTGCACGGTCTCACAGCAGATCATAGCAGGTCTTTCCTTTTTATTTGTGGGTATATCCTATTTACTACAGAAAATATAGAGCTACAGATTTCTCTTCTGATCCACTCACGATCACGATCAGTTCAATACACAAAAACGTCTGTAATAAACATCACTGTAGACAGCAATACAGTCAGTTTACACCCATACACACAGCTGGTAGGACTATTCTGGGATACTTGCTATTGTGCATCTGTCGTCACAGATCTAAGCCAAATATAAGATCCCCCATTACAAAATGTGAAATTGTATTGACTTGCATCATGTTATGTGTAGCAATTTTCATTCTTGAGGAAAGGTTCATTCGTCGGAATATTACTCTGCAAAAGCGTTAAAAGAAAAACAAGTGTTATTTTCTAAACTGTAGGTTGTGAAACACCAAGTTTTGGTGGGCCTTGTTGGCATTGAGTGAGTACTTTGTTACAGGACACGGGGTTTTCCAGAGGCCAAGTGGGTAGTCAGCATGTTGTTGGTTGTGGTTGGCAGACAGAGAGGTTGGCACTGAGAGTTAGAATACTCTTACTGAGACAGGCTGTAAGTAAGTCATTTCTGTTTTTAAAAGAGAAAGAAAAAGAGGGATTTATTTAATTATTATCATTACATGATCTTGTATTACATCCAAGAGAAACACTTGTTTATTGTGATAAATATTTCTGATGATGTCCCTTATGACTATGTATCTGTGATGGTTTTAGGTCCGTTCGCCAGTCAGTTTTATTACCAGTCTATATAATGTTAACTTGCAGAACACTTTTGGACTTTTTGGCAGTAGCAATGTCTATGCATGTGTCTAAGAGCTGGCCAAATCCCATGTCTTCATAGACTACATCAGCCAAGATCTGTGTTGCCCAATGATGCTCGTGGCCTGACAAGCCTTTATCTGCAACTGAATAGGTAAATGTTCAGTAGAATTGAAGCTTCCTTTTCAAAATGGGAGTCAGAACAAAATGGCTAGGCTGCAGGTCGCCATGGAGATTCTTACAGTCGGTACTTGACAATCAGCTAAGTAAGGAATGGCAGGCCTAACAACAATGCTGTATGTGACAAACAGAGTTTTTTTTTTTTTACACCAGCTCTATGGTCTATCTTCTCAAACGAGTCCATGTGTGTCTCACAATGCCCCTGCTGGTACCCATGTGATTTTAAATAATCCCCTCACTTAATGCTGGCATTAAGGCAAGTTACACACCAAGGGACTGGACTGCTCACATTTCATTTTTTTTTTTTTTTTTTTTACATAAATGGTTTATTTTCTTATTTGTTTTAAGTTATTGATGCACGATTACTTTTTTGTTTCATTTTCAGGGAATGGTATGAAGAAATATGTATTCCGTGTTAATCATCCAATCTTTTGGGAAATGAGTTTGCTTCTGATGTTTTGATGTTCCGCTGTTTTTGTTTTGTTTGTTTGTTTTTCGACTTCTTTTTTAAAGGGGGAAGACTGGTTTGACTTCTTTCTTAATAAACTTGCAACAAATGTCTGGCAGTTTGTTTAATCCAACCACTTTTTGAATATACTTTGAAGATAGGAAACCAGAACAACCTTCAGGAGGTAAGCAAAGGTAGCTTTTGGGAGTAAAGGAATTATCGGAAATGCTTTTAGAGTATTAATATGTTTGCCATAATGACACACAAAGTGACCATTTTTACTTGATCCTGTGTTCCTTTACAATAAAAAATACAGCATTGCATAGCCTAATTGTCAACAGATAAAACCATGCAAGTGACAATAGGCCTTTGACTTCTGCAGAGTGTTTGCAGCATAGGCTGCCAAGAAAAAATACATCGACTAAACAAACTTGAAACAATCATATAGCCTACCAGAATATAGGCCTATCGTTTTTATTGTATCGGATTGAACCGGTCAATTTCACACTTGCACGCACCTCAGAGTATAGCCTATGTGGTTGTCTATTCAGTTGCGGCTGTTGGCTAGAAAAGTCACTTTAGGGCAGGGGTTTTCAACCAGGGACCACCATGGGACCACCATTCTGACTAGAAAACAATTTGTGGCCCACTGATGTGCCTGCACGCACGTGCATGTTTGTAACCGCCGCCGCCATGCCCCCTCCACCTGCACAGATATTCTGCCTATAACACGATATTTCACTATATTCAAGAGTAATCTGGAAATGTGTTAAAATAATTCAATGGTGAACTGATCAACATAGGCTCATGTCGCGAACCCCCTGCAGTGCCGTCGCGGACCACCAGGGGAACACGGACCCCCTGTTGAAAACCCCTGCTAGGGGACAAAAGTGCACAAAGACCTGCGTTAAATAGCTTGATAGCATAAAAACAGAAACATCAGCACAACTGTTAGGGTTGCCTTATAATATTAAGATATTAAAGGCACCCAGTGCAACTTTATGTAAACATTCAATGAAAAATAAACATTCAATTTCTAGTCTTTTTTGCACGTAGTAAGTTTCAATAACTCCATACCATTACATATCGACATTCAAGGAGCAAAGATGAGACGTCGTTGTGTGGTGAGAACTGATAGAAAATCGTAAACAACAACAATCGCCGGTGGGGAGAAGCCATTTTTCCATTGACTGGAACCTGCTTTATTTATTGTAGGTTACCAAAAAATAAAGAAAATGGCGGCGATTGTTGTTGTTATCAATTTTCTATCAGTTCTCACCACACAACGACGTCTCATCTTTGCTGCTTGAATGTCGGTATGTAATGGTATGGAGTTATTGAAACTTACCACGTGTAAAAAAGACTAGAAATTGAATGTTTATTTTTAAGCCTCGAAAGTTGCACTGGGTGCCTTTAACATACAAGCGGAGTGGATACGTTTAATTGCATTTCCAATCTTCCGATTTAATTTTCCAAACAGACCTACAAACGTGTTGCCCACTGTGTGAGATTGAGTGAGATGAGATTACTCGTGGCGTCATAGTTGCCACTAGCAGTGCTTCTGCTCTGACTAGTTGACCCGTGCTGTGCCGTCTTCCATTCGTTCTGAAGAGCTCAACGTAGGCTACTCACGAAAGACCAACTAGAGAGAGAAATATTATTGGCTCCAGAGAGCTCCCCCTCCAATTTAGCAGAAAAAAACTTTGTTTACCCTCCTCCTAACAACATCGAAGATCACAGGATCCACTCCAAGGCAGATGACAAAGTAGGCTATGTAGGTCAAAACGCGAGCATTTCAAAGTTGCTGTCAGGCTTTGATAGGTAGGATTATTTATATATTAAAAATCCTATATTAAACACCAATAAAGAAAATCCATCCAAGTCCATAGTTGACTACAAAGTGACGAAATATTATAGAAGTCTTCCGCGCATGACCCATAGATGTAATTGGTCTGAAAGGAAACCCTAAACCCCAATTTAACAATGAATTGATAGTTTTCACTGAGGAGACTGACGGATCATAAAGCCATTCGGAATATGAGTAGGCCTATTATTAAAATTGTAATATAATCGTATATGAACCAGTTGTATTCTTGTTGTCGTTTGTTCTTTTTTACTTATTGCATTCCTCTTACTTTTTGTATTACTTTATGATAACTGAATAAATAAATAAAAAAAACTCCGCGCTTGACTTGATCAGGTGACCCAGAAGTGCTCCGTTTGGTCGCACCGGATGTTGAACTATCAGCTGATCGTGGTGTTTTTGATGGAAGTTGCTGGTTGGAAGAGTCCCCCCTTCTCTCTTTATTATCTTGCTTACACGACAAAGGCTTAACGGACTGAACAACAACTGCAACGCCACTCAGCACAACCATAAAATTCAGAGGAAGTTCACCGTTAACAAGTAACAAAGAGTTCCGTGTTCAAAAAGCGGTCCGCCTTCTGTCAGTTAAAGAAGGAAAACAACATTGACGTTAGCTGTCGGGTTTTCTGACACTGTGACGTTTGCTAACATTGGCTAGCTATGTTGTTTATGCTGTGGTTTGACGAACTGAGCTGATATAACCAAATCTAAGAAAGATATTTATTGATGTTGTACCAGTACATGAGTTGCTTTTAAATATTATATTGTTTATGGATCGCTAGCCTGGCACTCGAACAGTAACGCCAGTTAACCTTAAAGTAATATTAGCTAACTTACGTGTTAAGAATTCGAGGCTCCCTTAAGCAGGGTGGAAAGCTAACTTCTGTTTTATGCTATTGACAGTCGTCAAGAAATTGACTGTTTTCAAAACGCTGATCAAATTGTAATCGTCTTTCTGTTGTTCCGTAAGACATATCTGAATACGTTTTGCTGGCGATTGCTTGTGGAAGAACAACAACCTGTAACCAGTAGCTTTGTTCTTAATCCAACCGACCTGTCAGTTGCTATTTCTTAAAGTATCTTATTCACTCACAGATTGTCAAATTGACAATTTTAATTTGTGAGGTGTATTTTTGTGTAATATTTATAACTATGGTCCTTATTTCTGTTTTATAAGTGTACATTAATTAGATAGCTAGTTAATTTATTGTTGGTCGTACTTAACTTCAGGGCTTTAATGTATCAGTGAACATTTTAAGATTTTATGAATAGCCTTATTCAAGGGTTGTATGTAACTAAATGCAGTTTCTAAGCGTGCAATCCAAATAGATAGCTAGCATTACGTTAGTAATAGGATAGGGTTTTGGGCAGGAAAGAAGGTACAGATCTGGCACAGTCAGAATATCTGGTAGAAACCATTTCCAATCCGCCAATGCTGGATCTGGAAGTCGTCCCTGAGCGATCTTTGGGAAATGAACAATGGGAATTCGCATTAGGTAAGTACTGAGTATTGAGTTACACATATGTCAAGTTAAATATAGTCAGATCTATAACTGCAGTGCTGAAATGGCACTTTAATGTTGCCATTGTCTTCAAGGTTTGATCTGAAGAAAACATGTTATAGATAAAGAATTTACATTTCCCTTCATAAGTCTTTGCCTTGAGGTGCATCGCTAATGAACCGCTGTAGTTTCCCAACATGCTACACAATATGCCTACCCCTTCATCTCAAGCACATTTATATTTTTGTAGGAATGCCATTGGCCCAAGCCATTTCGATTTTACAAAAACACTGCCGCATCGTCAAGAATGTCCAGGTTCTCTACAGTGAACAAGTAAGACCTGACAGCACATTCGCCACATACTCATGTACCTTTTGCTTGGAGAGCTTGAGCGCCAACAAACCTGTTTCTGTTCTCCCAGACACCACTTAGCCATGACCTCATCCTCAACTTGACTCAGGATGGAATCAAACTGTTGTTTGACGCCTGCAATCAGAGACTGAAGGTAAGTGTGTGTGTGTGTGTCAGCATCTGTCTGGGTTTTTTTTTAGAGACACTATGGATTAGATATATCTGCCTAATCAAGCCATGTCTTATGACTCATGACTTATGTAAAAAAAAAAAAAAAGTAAGGACTATTTGTTTTCTCTCTAGGTTATTGAAGTTTATGACTTGAGCAAGGTGAAACTGAAATACTGGTGAGTGATCTATTTGTCATTTTAACATCTTATTTTCGGTTGGTTTTATGGATGGACACAGAATAGATCAGTCAAAAGCACAATGCTAACCGCTTTAAAACATTATGCACATTGCACTGGGAAACATTCAGATCTTTAATGTGCAATTGTGCATTGAAGAGTCTTATGCACTAAAGTGTATTTGCTATGATTTATTGAATGGTCTTCAAGGCTCCAATGTTTGGATCTACTTTCGCCTCTGTTTTTTACTCAGAGTGAAATATTTCTGAAATTTGTAATGGCTTTTCTAAGCTTTTTTATTTTCTTGATTCATGTCACTATGTTTTGCAGTTGGCTTTGTGTGTGCGTGCATGCAAACGTATGCCTTTGTGCGCTTGGGAGTGTGTGTATCTGTTTGTGCGTGTGTTTTGTGTAATGTTGTCTCACACCCGTGTGTTTTTGACTGTCTCTCGTCACAGTGGAGTACATTTCAACTCTCAGGCTATAGCACCTACAATCGAGCAGATTGACCAGTCCTTTGGCGCAACACATCCTGGTGGTAAGCAACAAAGCATTCACATACTCTCTTCCTCCTCCTCCTCCTCCTCCTCCTCCTCCTCCTCCTCCTTCCCCTCCCCCTCCTCTTCCTCTGCTTCCTCTTCACACACCCCCTCTGCTCACAGATAAACCGGAGATGCACACAGAACACTTACATGAGCTATAAGCTCCTGCTACGCTATCTAGACTGCCCCCCCACTTAGCATGTAGAATACAAATTCCTGGGAGGGAAAAGACAGATGATGTGTGTAAATCATGTGATTATAATTGTGTGTGTGTGTGTGTGTGTGTGTGTGTGTGTGTGTGTGTGTGTGTGTGTGTGTGTGTGTGTGTGTGTGTGTGTGTGTGTGTGTGTGTGTGTGTGTGTGTGTGTGTGTGTGTGTGTGTGTGTGTGTGTGTGTGTGTGTGTGTGTGTGTGTGTGTGTGTGTGTGTGTCCATGTCATGCTGTCCCTAGTTTACAATGCCGCAGAGCAGCTCTTCCATTTAAACTTCCGAGGCCTGTCGTTCTCCTTCCAGCTGGACTCATGGAATGAGGCTCCCAAATACGAGGTGAGAAAGCCCCGCTTGTCCCACGTGTGTGTGTGTGTGTGTGTGTGTGTGTGTGTGTGTGTGTGTGTGTGTGTGTGTGTGTGGCAGTACGAGGTGAGAAAGCCCCGCTTGTCCCACGGGGATCTGCTGGTATTAGCTGAGTGCCGTTAGTCATCTCTGCTCGGCACGCACATGTGTGTGTGTGTGTGTGTCAGTGTGTCATCTACCACATGAACTCTTGCAGCTGTCCCAGCTCATCTTGGCAGGATGGGGGGGGGCACAGGGTGTGGAGTACTCTGCTCAGTGGGTTAGAAACCAAAAGAGCAAGACTCCACTGTGAAGCCCTGCGCTCTGTAATCCTGATGGGCGTTTTGTTGATTAGGTGCACTGCAGATGTTCTCCTGTGCCCAACCTGCCAAGCTGATGCAGTGCTTATATGTGCATCAGATGCTTTTGCTTGGGACTGTGGCAAGCCTTCGTGCTACCACTCAATGAAGATGTTCAGAGCTGCGGAATGGGAATTAGCCACTCAATCAAATGGATGTATTGTTAAAAATTGTGTTTGTAAAAAAAATTCACATGGGCGTACCATGATACAGGGCTGTGATCAATGTCAAACCCTCTGCTGAAATAACATTCCCAAAATTATATCTTAATGTGTTGGTAGCATTCATAGAAGTGCTTTTAGTTCGTCCAAGCTGATAGGTTACCCAATGAAAGTAAGTTCCCACACACTATAGAGCTGGACTGTGCAGAACTGCAAGTTTATGTGCTAATATTTAGATCTGTCTCATATGACTAGCTGTAGCAGTGTTTGCAGTGGTAGAAAGAGTGTGTGTGTGTGTGTGTGTGTCTGTGTGTCTGTGCTGAGGGATGCTAGAGAGATTACCCCTGAGTTAGTTTGGCTTGCGGCTCAATGCTCATGCTCTGTCTACACACCAATCTAGTGCCAGCTGTTTTGCCTTGACAGCCTAACTTTGCCCATGGCTTGGCCTCCCTGCAGATTCCTCACGGCGCCACAGTCAAACGGATGTACATTTACACTGGAAACAACCTCCAGGACACCAAGTAAGTGGGGTGGGTGGGTGGGTGGGAGACAGGAAGTGATTGGGAAGTGGGTTAGAGTGAGTGAATGTATGAGTGAATAAGTAAGTTAGTGAGTATAGGGTAGGGGGGGGGGAGTGAATGAGGAATCGCTGCACCCCAGTTTGTGAATGGTCCCCCAGTTGACACAACCACACAAACAGACAGACATTCAGCCACCGAGACTCATATGAGATCCGACCAAATTCAAAGGCTAATTAGTCAGGATTCTAATTGCTCATAAGTTCTAGCTAACTCCCAAAACAGGCTTACACCATGGCAGCCTGCCTGAGAACAAACGCCTCTCAAGTGAGAAAAACATTGCTACTGTTTTGAGTGAGACGAGCGCCGTCAGCAAGCCAGCCTGCCAGCCAGCCAGCCAGGCCAGAGATCTGGCAGACTGTGGCAATCCTGGTTGCTCGCTAAGGACAGGCTGTGCTCCCACTGAGACCAGAGAGTGGGGGAGGCAGAGGAGCGCTGCCTGACTTAATATGCGAGGAGCGTTTAAAAGGAGGACGCATCCTTGCTGAGGCTCACCCCTGTAATAGTAGAAAAGAGAGAGAGTGGTGCAGATGTACTTAATAACTTGCCTCAACATGAAATACAACCACTGAGCCCCTTGTAAATTGTAAATTAATCAAATAAAAAGCTTTTTATTATGTTTTGTTTTGTTTTTCCTGTCCCATTATTTAGTTGTTGTTTGCAGTTTGTAGTTCATCATCAACATTTAATGGCCTAGAAATGGTCTGAGTTGAGCGCCTAACAAATGAAACATTTGAACTGGAATAGGAGGGAGGGAGATGGACTTGTGTGTGTGTGACTGTGTCTGTGTGTGTGTGTGTGTTTTCCGTTATTGAATTTCAATGGGAGGGTAATTAGACGAGGCTGATAGGGACGTTAGTCAATGCCGATTATGTGGTTTTTGAGTTCCGCTTTATGTGAGGCACTCAAGTGCTTTTACCTTAGACACGACCCAAAACACTTGCGGTCTTTTCTGACTTCCTGCTCCCATGTCACTTACATACACTCACTCACACACACTCTTTCTCTCTCTCTATCCCTCTCTCTCCCCCCTCTTTCCTTCTCTCCTCTCCTGTAGGGCTCCAGTGATGCCCCTGGCCTGTTTCCTTGGGAATGTGTACGCTGAGTGTGTGGACGTGCTGAGAGATGGGACTGGTCCGCTGGGTCTTAGAGTCCGCCTTCTCACTGCAGGTGAGTTTCAAGTATTTTAATTCCCTTCCCACTTACCACTGCCACAACACAGAGCAACGTCTGCAATTCTGAAGTCTCAATCAGTGATAAAGTCTAGGTCCAGTATGTTCATAGTTGTTTTGGCTTACTAGCCGGTGCTAGTTGTGCTGGAGCATGTTCCTGC
The DNA here is from genome assembly GCF_963457725.1 of Sprattus sprattus. NCBI lineage: Eukaryota > Metazoa > Chordata > Actinopteri > Clupeiformes > Clupeidae > Sprattus > Sprattus sprattus. The sequence continues at coordinate 8,842,930 of NC_137926.1, read as the reverse complement.
CTTGGGTTTGACCCAAGTCCCTATCTGTGCCCAGCGTGTCAGATAAAGGCCCTTGCCCCCCTACCTCTCTCCCTTACCTTCTCCTTGTGCCCGCTGGAGTCCTACAAGTAACTGGGGATGATCAGAGACACGCAGACAGGCTGGGTGCGCGCACACACACACACACACACACACACACACACACACACACACACACACACACACACAGCAGGAGTTTTCCTACAGCTGAGATGCTCAGATCAATGGCACAGCACACAACAGGAGAAAAAAAAAATGCAGGAGAATGTATTACCGTGGAGAGGAGTGCACCCCGTCTCTGTTTGCTTGCCCTTCCTGCCTTTGCTGATTGATGTGCTGTGGCAGGTTGTGTGGGTGGTTGTGGGGGGGGGTACCGTGTGTGTGTGTGTGTGTGTGTGTGTGTGTGTGTGTGTGTGTGTCTGTGTGTGTGTCTGTGTTTGTGTGTTTTGCAGAGGTCTGTTGGGAGAGGCTACTAGTGGCCAGAGTTTATACGCCAGTCAGTGGTGTGGGGGTTGCCTTGCACGTGATGCCGTCTCCAGGCAACACAGAGGCTGTGGGGTGCTGTATACTTTGAGGGTTTTTTCCCCACGGCAGGTTTTAAGCTCACCCACAGCGGTGTGCTTGCAATCTTAACTACCCAATTTATAAATAATTATGATATCTGCTTGTATGGTGTGTAAACCCTTAGGAAAATGGCGCCATGTTGAAGAAATATTCTTCTTTGTTTATCTCCACAGAAGAACCCATTCAAGGTTCTATGTGTAACCCATTCAAGGTTCTATGTGTAACCCATTCAAGGTTCTATGTGTAACCCATACCAGGTTCTATGTGAAACCCTTGTGTAACCTATAAAGTAACCCAGCTCTTTAATGCTAATTGCTGTAAGAAAAGTTGCGTCCAGTGTTGGTCAGGAATAAAGTAGAGACTCACACGGTCGAATAAAGGTGCAAGTAAAAAAGTTTACTGAGAGATACCAAGTACAACGATACAAGAGTAAAGTTGGAGAAGGCGCCTTCTGAAGAGAGAGCGGTTAGGCGGCCCCCTTATACTGTTGTGATCAAAGTGATTTTCCAACTTGCTTCAGGTTGGTCCTTTTTTGGTTGTCAGGCAGTTTCCATCAGATGGTTTGTTTATAAAAAATTGTCTGCTTGACAGTATTGACACCCTTGCCCTCTGTCTGACCCCGTGGCACGTCTAATGTTCTAGAGACTTCAAAGGTCTCCACTGCCTCTACACTTCCTGTGCATGGGTGCGCCTGCTACAAGGGGGAACTCCCTGTTCCTATGTACCTTATACTGGCTTAATATTTTTCTATGCAGACTAAAAACTGACTACTCTTAATATTCTTACATTGCTTAACTAAATTCTACAGTGTAATTGGTAGTTCTGGAGCCTTTTGTTCTTGGAAGGTTTTGTGTTACATTTGACTTATTCAGCAGACGCTCTTGTCCAATGTGGCTCACAGTACATCTAAGATATACAGTGGGGAAAATAAGTATTTGAACCCCTTGAGATTTCACAAGTTTGGCCACTTGCAAAGAAATGTGTGATCTATAATTGTAATGGTAGGTGGATATTAACAGTGAGAAACAGAATATCAACAAAAAAATCCAGAAAACTGCATTTTATAACATTTATGACTTTATTTGCATTTGATGCAAAAAATAAGTATTTGAACCCCCAAAACTGACTGACAAAAATGACTTAGTACTTGGTGGAATAACCCTTATTGGCAAGCACAGACGTCAGACGTTTCTTGTAGTTGGTCACCAGGTTTACAAACATCTCAGGAGGGATTTTGGTCCACTCCTCTTTCCAGATCCTCTCCAAATCTTTAAGGTTGTGTTTTCAATGGGAGGGAATGAGGGAATGAAGTTCAAGCCCAATATTCCACGTTACATGGCCCCATCCATAGTCCCCTTGATGCGGTGGAGTCATCCTGTACCCTTGGCAGAGAAACAGCCCCAAAGTATAATGTTTCCACCTCCATGCTTGATTGTGGGTATGATGTACTCTTGGGGTTATATTCAGCATTCCCCCCCCTGTCAAACACGGCAAGTCGAGTTGATGCCAAAGAGCTTGATTTTGGTATCATCTGACCACATTCTGTCTCCCAATCCTCCCTAGAATCATTCAAGTGTGCAATGGTAAACTTCAGATGGCCCTGTACATGCGCTTCCTTGAGCAGGGGGACCTTGCGAGTGCTGCAGTACTTCAAAAAATGACGGCGTGGTGTGTTGCCAATGGTTTTCTTGGTGAGTCTGGTCCCACCTGTCTTGAGATCATTCACAAGCTCCCCCTGTGTAGTTCTGGGGTTATTCTGCACCTTTTGAATGATCACTGATTCCGCACGAGGGGATATCTTGCATGGAGCCCCAGACCTAGAGCGGGTGACGGTTGTTTGGTGTTGCTTCCATTTATGAATAATCGCACCAATAGTTATCTGCTTCTCACCAAGCTGCTTGCCGGTGGTTTTGTAGCCCATTCCAGCCTTGTGCAGGTCTACAATCTTATCTCTGACGTCCTTGGACAGCTCTTTGGTCTTGCCCATGGTGGTGAGGTTGAAGGTGTGAAGTATGATTCTTTGGACAGGTTTCTTTTATACAGGTCACCAGTTGAGATCAGGTATACCTTGTTAGACCTAATGAGGACTAATCTGTGTGCTTTTTGGGCACATAACTGGCCATTGGGAGCCAGAATTATTGCTGTTTGCTTGGGGGTTCAAATACTTATTTTTTGCATCAAATGCAAATAAAGTCATAAATCTTATAAAATGCAGTTTTCTGGATTTTTTTGTTGATATTCTGTTTCTCACTGTTAAAATACACCTACCATTAAAATTCTAGATCACACATTTCTTTGCAAGTGGCCAAACTTGCGAAGTCGGCAGGGGTTCAAATACTTATTTTCCCCACTGTACTTTGATCAGGATGTGAAAACTACCAGTTGAGCTGCGAGTTCTGTCAGATTATATAATAACATTATGTAATGTCCGCCCCCTTAGAACAAGCAAGTTATGGTGTCTATGGTGACACTATCAAGCATCACTGGACCGGCACAGAAATGGAGAGACAAATCAATGTTATGCTAATGGTTCATGAAATCCACAACCTTAGAGGCTGATGCAAAACAATGTTAGTAATGTAGACAATTGTATTGCTTTTTGGCGTTGAATTGAATTTAATGTAGGAATCGTGTTCCAGTAAGTAACTACCGTATGCCATTACTGAGATAAGCATTTTAGTAGCATGTAGTGTATGAGTTATCCATTACAAAATATTTAATTCATTAAATATGTATTACTGCCTTATTAAAAATTAAAATTATGAACATGGTTTAAGAAGTTCAGATCTGAGTGTACTACTAAAGAGTAGCCGCTGGGGAACACTGTTGATGGAGCTGGTCGGCTCTGCCGCCTAATCTGAGTTCAAACGTTCCTAGCGTGATAAACGAGGAGGCTTTATGCAGGCTTACGAGTTCAGACCGGGGACACGCCTGCACGGGGACACGCCTGCACTGGGGACTGGGGGTATGAAAACCACCAGTCCCCAGTGTCTGTGGTGCTTTCTCTGCACACTGACATCCTATTTTTTACAGACTAAATAACTGTGAATTACTGTCAGAGGTTGCGTGTGGGAGTTCAAAATGTCACATGTTGTCATGACGACCCAAAGTTAGAAAGAATAGAATAGAATAGAAAGGAAGACGACCCGAAGGTTTCTTAGTGTTTCCTAGTGGTGTGTAGTACGGAGATCCAGCAGGTCATGCCGAAACTGTAATCCAATTTATTCTCCATAACATTGCTATAATGTGTGTGTGTGTGTGTGTGTGTGTGTAGGCTGTGGACCAGGGGTGATGGCTGACGCTAAGGTGCGAGCTCTGGAGAGGAACATCTACTTCGGCGACTCGTGTGAGGATGTGCTGAGCGCTCTGGGTTCTCCACACAAGGTCTTCTACAAGTCCGAGGACAAGGTGAGGCTCCCACTCTTCCTCAAAGTAATGAGCATTGCATTTGTTAGTGGGCCTGCAGATGTCTCCAGCCCCAAAGTCCAGCGCCTACAGCCCCCTACCCTAAAGCCAATACTTTCACAAGAGTCACTCACTTTTTCCCCAAGTGAAAATTCAAGATTTTGCTTTTAGTTTTTTTTTGTTTTCTCCACCACTCCCCTTCTCTCATGTCACCTGATCTTCGGGCCTAGTTCTCTCCTCTCCTCCATGTCTGAGTGGTTCTCATGTGTCTGTGTCCACATCTGTCCACACTAAATCTGTCCACATGTCTTCATCTGTCCTGACTAAATCTGTCCACATGCCTTCATCTGTCCACATGTCTTCATCTGTCCTGACTAAATCTGTCCACATGTCTTCATCTGTCCACATGTCTTCATCTGTCCTGACTAAATCTGTCCACATGTCTTCATCTGTCCACATGTCTTCATCTGTCCTGACTAAATCTGTCCACATGTCTTCATCTGTCCACATGTCTTCATCTGTCCTGACTAAATCTGTCCACATGTCTTCATCTGTCCTGACTAAATCTGTCCACATGTCTTCATCTGTCCTGACTAAATCTGTCCACATGTCTTCATCTGTCCTGACTAAATCTGTCCACATGTCTTCATCTGTCCTGACTAAATCTGTCCACATGTCTTCATCTGTCCTGACTAAATCTGTCCACATGTCTTCATCTGTCCTGACTAAATCTGTCCACATGTCTTCATCTGTCCTGACTAAATCTGTCCACGTGTCTTCATCTGTCCACAGATGAAGATCCACTCGCCCTCCCCTCACAAGCAGGTGCCGTCCAAATGCAATGACTACTTCTTCAACTACTTCACCTTGGGAGTGGTAAGTGCAGAGTTCATCACTCCACTGTTTGAGGGGTGTGGGGCTGGCACACACACACACACACACACACAGACACACACCCACCCACCTCATGAGCCCACTAACTTCACTGTTTGCGTGTGTTTGAGGGGGGACGGAGTGACACACACACACACACACACACACACACACACACCTCAAGAGCCCAGTAACGTCACTGTTTGCGTGTGTTTGGGGGGGGGGGGAGGGAGTGGGGGGACATGGAGACAACTTGACACAACCAGCACCAGTCGAGAAGGTCCTTTATAATGTCTTTTGTGTCTCCTTGTAGGACATACTGTTTGATTCTACGACACACCTGGTGAAGAAGTTTGTCCTGCATACCAACTTTCCCGGCCATTATAACTTTAACATGTAAGTATTTGCTCTAGTGCTTTAGCACATATTGATTATATCTTTTTCACACCATCCTTGTCTTCTCCCCGGAAAACAAAACTTTTAGCAAATCTTGTCCTTCTGTCTTGTGCATTCCTACTAAGCTGATCTCTTCCTGTGTCGTGTGTGTGTGACCCCCCCCCCCCCACAACATTCTCTCTCTTCCTCCCCAGATATCATCGGTGTGATTTCAAGATTCCGCTGGTTATTAAAAAAGGTAAGAATTCAAAGGTATTAACCTTGTGGTAAACACACACACACGCACACACACACACACATTCCCACTCGCACATGTGAGCACACACAAAAGCCCATTTTTCTATGTGCTGACGGTCTATTCCTCCCTGTCCCTCCTCAGATGGAGCCGAGGCTCCAGGTGATGACTGCATCCTCACCAGCTACAGCAAGGTGAGCCCCAGACAGAGGAGCCAACGGCCTCCGCCCCTCAGCCACACCCTGCACCACACAGCCCCTTTACCAAACCCCACCACACCAGACTCCATACAGTCCCCTTACCAAACCCCACCACACCCTACTCCATACAGATCCTTTACCAAACCCTACCACACCAGACTCCATACAGTCCCCTTACCAAACCCCACCACACCCTACTCCATACAGATCCTTTACCAAACCCTACCACACCAGACTCCATACAGTCCCCTTACCAAACCCTACCACACCCTACTCCATACAGATCCTTTACCAAACCCTACCACACCAGACTCCATACAGTCCCCTTACCAAACCCCACCACATCCTACTCCATACAGTCCCCTTACCAAACCCTACCACACCCTACTCCATACAGCCCCTTTACCAAACTCCACCACACCCTACTCCATACAGTCCTCTTATCAAACCCCACCACACCAGACTCCATACAGCCCCTTTACTGAACCCCACAACACCAGACTCCACGAAGCCCCTTTACCTAACCCCACCACACCAGACTCCATACAGCCCCTTTACCAAACTCCACCACACCAGACTCCATACAGCCCCTTTACTGAACCCCACAACACCAGACTCCACGAAGCCCCTTTACCTAACCCCACCACACCAGACTCCATACAGCCCCTTTACCAAACTCCACCACACCAGACTCCATACAGCCCCTTTACTGAACCCCACAACACCAGACTCCACGAAGCCCCTTTACCAAACCCCACCACACCAGACTCCATACAGCCCCTTTACCAAACTCCACCACACCCTACTCCATACAGTCCTCTTATCAAACCCCACCACACCAGACTCCATACAGCCCCTTTACCAAACCCCAGCACACCAGACTCCATACAGCCCCTTTACCAAACTCCACCACACCCTACTCCATACAGCCCCTTTACCTAACCCCACCACACCAGACTCCATACAGATCCTTTACCAAACTCCACCACATCCTACTCCATACAGTCCCCTTACCAAACCCCACCACACCCTACTCCATACAGCCCCTTTACCAAACTCCACCACACCAGACTCCATACAGTCCCCTTACCAAACCCCACCACATCCTACTCCATACAGTCCTCTTATCAAACCCCACCACACCAGACTCCATACAGCCCCTTTACCAAACCCCAGCACACCAGACTCCATACAGCCCCTTTACCAAACTCCACCACACCAGACTCCATACAGCCCCTTTACCAAACTCCACCACACCAGACTCCACGAAGCCCCTTTACCAAACCCCACCACACCAGACTCCATACAGCCCCTTTACCAAACCCCACCACACCACACTCCATACAGCCCCTTTACCAAACTCCAGCACCTGCTCTACCGTACCAGAACTTCACTAGCTACAACCCCAGAAAGCAGAAACCCTGCAGTCACACGGCAAAAAGCCAAAACACCAAACCTCCACATACAGAGCTCAAAGCGTACTGTCCCCATATCCAAAGCATGACGCCTCCATTGCACTATTCAAAGCCCTGCACTACTGCAAACATGCCCCAATCTACATGTTATTAAAAGGCTTACCCGAAATGGCCAAACACGGACGACTCCCTGTGCCTCCAAACACACAGCTGAGAGTCTTTAAATGCGTACCCACACCTGTACCGAGAAGCCTTTCCACACACACACAGCTAAGACCCACTGTCTTTAAATGCGTACACACACCTGTACCCAGAAGCCTGTTTCCACACACACACACAGCTAAGACCCACTGTCTTTAAATGCGTACCCACACCTGGACTGTACTGTTAAACCCCAGTGTCTTTCCCTGCAGTGGGATCAGATCCAGGAACTACTGGGACACCCCATGGAGAAACCAGTCGTGCTACACAGGTAACTTTAGATCTGCAGGGTTACACGTATCATTGCTTACTGTGTGTGTCTGTGTGCTTGTGTGTCTGTGCGACTGTGTGTCTGTTAGGGCGTGTGTGTGTCTGTGTGTGTCTGTGTCTGTGTGTCTGTGTGTCTGTGTGTGTCTGTGTGTGTGTGCGTCTGTGTGTGTGTGTCTGTGTGTGTGTGTGTCTGTGTGTGTGTGTGTCTGTGTGTGTGTGTGTGTGTGTGTGTGTGTGTGTGTGTGTGTGTGTGTGTGTGTGTGTGTGTGCGTCTGTGCGTCTGTGCGTCTGTGTCTGTGTATGTATAAGAGAGAGATTTGTGTTTTGGTCATGACTGAACCTCTGGCCTGTGATTTCAGAGGTGACATCTGGTTTGTCTGACTGTGTGATTGTGTACCTTAGGTCATCATCAGCAAATAACACCAATCCTTTTGGATCCACCTTCTGTTTCGGACTGCAGAGAATGATTTTTGAAGTGAGTCGCCAAGATTGTGTGTTTTATGTTTTTCAGTGTATTCAATGCACAATTACCTTCATTTAGGCCTAAGTTTATAAGCCATCTTTCTCTGAAAGGCTCAGACTCTAAGCTGCCTACCTGATAAACATCCACAACCCCTATTCCCACCTCATCATAGCTTCCTTTCTCCTGTTTCTATGGCAACTAGGTGATGCAGAACAACCACATAGCATCAGTGACGTTGTACGGAGCACCGCGACCCAGCAGCCACACCCGATCGGAGGCCTCTGCCCACTGAAGCCACTCCTGCCACTCTTCCTCCTCCTTCTCCTCCTCTTCCTCATCTTGCATCACTGAGTCATTTTCCAATCCTCATCCAGCGCGGTGTGCCTTCATCACCTGATTCCCCTCCCCCATTCCTCAGGGGCATGGTGGGAACTCTCTTCAATCCCTGTGCTCCTGCGGATCACTTCTGATAGGAGCTCCTCTCAGCATGTCCTCATGCCAGCATGTCCACTCCTCCCCCCCCTCTAGATGCCCAAACACCTACTCCCCCCCACCTTTAGCTTAAGCTCCAGACCCTGTGCCCATCAGTACCCCCTTCCCCGAGACCACAGCTCACTGATGCGTCCATCCATCCGCTCCCTCCCATTCCACCCCCACCCCCACCCCCATAAAGCGAAGAGTCTATAAGGATCAGCTAACACACACACACACACAAACACATACAAACAAACATATACATACTGTACAAATGTACAGAAACACATCCACTTTAGCTAACTATAATAAATACACGTTCAAACATACACACACACAACCACAAAAACAATGCTCACCTACACACACACACACACACATACATACATAAACACACACACGCACAAATAAGCTATAAGATCATTTTCAAATGTCTGTGTCAAAAAAAAGAACCCTTCTCATCAAGTCGCACCAAATGACGTAACAAGCATTTCGACACGACACCTTTGGCAGACATGCAGAAGGAATCCACATCATTGCACAGCCATGCAGAGGGAATGCATTGGAACTAGGATGTGCACAGATGTCCGTGTGACGTGAACAGGAAAGTGTTCCTTCTTGTGAAGCAGCAAAAACAAACCAGAAGAGTACAAGCACAAATGAGCTGCAGTGTTGTCGGGCACCTGAGCATCCTCTTTCTCACACACACACACACACACACACACACACACACTCACACACTCTCAGACACAGACATACATGCGCTTAGGCCAAGTCAACAGCACGGGTCATCTCCAGTTGCAGGGCAGTGCAAGCACTAACTTTACTTAAGGTCCTGAGTTGGCATTTATCTACATGTTTCCTCGCAAAGGAAAGCTGACTTGTTTGTTATCCATTGTTGTTTTTTTAACATTTGCACTAAAACAAACACACACACACACACACACACACACATATCTTATTTTACTTGATAATTGTCTCTTTTCCACTGAGAAACGTGTGTTTAATGGACTGTTTCTGTGAGACATGAAGAGAGTGGGAGGAGGGAGGAAGAGCACAAGAAAGTTGCTGTTGATGATGTTGTTTATCTTTTCCCTGTGATCTACTTCCTGATGCTTCACTCCGCTGAGGAGCCGTGCAGCCCGCTGTCTTCCTCCGTCTGCCCCGTGTCCTCCCCCTTCTGCCCGCTGTCCTCCCCCATCTGCCCGCTGTCTTCCTCCGTCTGCCCCGTGTCCTCCCCCTTCTGCCCGCTGTCCTCCCCCTTCTGCCCGCTGTCCTCCCCCTTCTGCCCGCTGTCCTCCCCCATCTGCCCGCTGTCCTGCCCCATGTCCTCCCCCTTCTGCCCGCTGTCCTCCCCCTTCTGCCCGCTGTCCTCCCCCATCTGCCCGCTGTCCTGCCCCGTGTCCTCCCCCATCTGCCCGCTGTCTTTCTCCGTTTGCCCGCTCTCTTTCCCCATCTGCCCGCTGTCCTCCCCCATCTGCCCGCTGTCCTGCCCCCTCTTTCACAACTGCCCCCCTGTCATAGCTCAGTTAGCATTGCTTACCTGCATTGCTCTCTTCTCTCTCTTCTTTTTTTTAAAGCTGTAGTTCTCTCATTCATTGCCAAAATGTTAGCCAAAGATGTTTAAACCGTTCACTTTATTATAACAAAACAAAAAAAGAAATGAAATCCTATTTGAGCTTGACCTTTGGAGCCCGTAGATGGTAACATTCCCTCTAACCTAGACTTCCTTCCCTCAAGTCCATTTTTAATAACGACTACATTCTAACTCTCTTAACCGTGCATAAGTACTTTTAAAATAGGTATGTATACGATTCTTTTATGACGGGTTAGTGCTCTTTTATCATTCAGAACTTTAATATTCTCATACGTATGATTTTTACTAAGAAACAGCTGTCTGTTCCATCTGTAGCAGGTAGTTTGAGGTGGGAAAAGGGCGCCCTCTGCTGGTGTTCAGTGTATGTACAGACTTGTGTATATAGAATGCTCGTATCTCCTTTCTTTGGGGCTCTTCCGTTCCTAAGGTGATTGGTGGTACTGCTTGGAGTTGGGTGGGTGGACAGTAGGTGTATATATGGGAGCAGTAAAGGCTTATTGCAGTGTCTGAGCTCTTTTGTCTCTGGTCAAACAGACGGGGGGAGCTCACGCTCTTCTGTTCTCTTTGTAGCGAGCGCACATCTGACCACTAGCTGGACACGATTTAAAGCCAGCAGAATAAACCATGGAAACAGTGAGCTATTACTGTAGGTGGAGGGTCTGGCCTTGGGTGAGGATTCCCTCGTAAAACTCTGTGAATTCTACAGACTATGTGTCATCACTTGGGCCCCTTTTTGTGTGTGTGTGTGTGTGTGTGTGTGTGTGTGTGTGAGAGAGTATGTGTGTGTGTGTGTGTGTGTGTGTGTGTGTGTCACACAGACCTAAGCATGGGCCCCTCCTGTTCTCTGTGTGGTTTTGTGTGCAGAAACTAGGCCGCATGTGAAGGTGACTCATTTTCACGTCACTCCCAGAGCGATTTACTTCGTGGCACACTATGACATCACTTCCTCCACTACTGCCCAATGTCTCCCACCACTGTATAAATCTGTGTTTGCAAAGATGCCAGGCTGTTGGCTCTGTTTAATAGTTTACATGCATTCTGTTACATTTCCCTTCTGACGAGCTTCAGCTCAGTCCTCTCTTTCTTTTTCTCTCTTTCCCCCTCTCCCTCCCTCTGTTTGTTTTTATTTCATTTTGGCCCCCGCGCTTCACTTTTCTAATAAGCAAAACAGTCGAACGAAGAAGAAAAAAAATTACTAGCGTGCCGCTGTAAACCGTGCCTCATCTCCCACTAACTAGCCTCTCTCTTCTCTGTAAAAAAGATCAAATGAAATGTTTTTCAGCTGCATTGTGCTTGACTGAGCATGTAAAGCTAATGTGATAGACCCTGTTGATCTGTCTTAGTCCTCTTGCTCCAACATCAACAAAAACAAAAAAGATTAAAAAACAAAAAAAAAGACAGAAAAACATTTCACTTTAGGGAATAAGGACAAGACCATGGGATATTTGACCGAGTTCCTGAACTTCTGTCATGTGGAACCTGTCATGTGTGTCCCAAATCCGTTCAGGATTTGTGTTAATTTGCAGTTATCTGATTTCTACATTAGCAAATTCAGTTACTCTGTTGGCTGTAAGTGTCTTTGGTGCTGGGCACTCAATAAAGCGTATGGAATAGTTTGGACATGAAATCTCTGCCTTTTGCTAACAAGTAGTCCCTCTGCCAGCTTTTTTATGACCTGAGATTCACGTACTGGTGGTGTTGTGGTTTTTCATTGGAATATAACAAGACACTTCCCAAAGACTGGTGTTAAAGTTCTTCTGTCCGCAACACCTTCTAACTGTACGTCGTAGGCAAATTGTTCCTGTTTGATCATAAACAGTGTGACCCACTGTTGTGATGTTCTGGAGAAGATATGTAACTGTTTTGTGTGTGTGTGTGTCTAGTCGCGCGATGGGCAGAAACTGATGCCCAGTCTCAGGTGGATTGTGTGTCATAACAGGAGCAGAGGAAATGCTTAATTCTCATCAGATGAGTTCATCCTCTATGTATGTTTTTGCATTGGAATGAATGAATGAATGATTGTCCTCAAGATTGTAATTAGTTATGGACGTGTAATGCCGCATATTAATGCTATGTATTGTAACACCCCCCCCCCCCCCCCCAGTATATATTCTATCTCCCCATCCCCTGCCCCCCCCCCCCCCCCCCCCCCATCCTTAAAATGTATTATTTTTCTGCGTGAGTCCAGTACGTTCTACCCATTTCTGGAAATGGGATTATCCTTCATTAAAAATTGTGAATCAAAATGTATTGGAATGTGGTGTTTTATATTTCAGATTTGTACCTGTGTAGATAGCCTGTAGAACACATAGGTGACAGATCAATATTATCAGGCATGATGAAAAAAAGCAATAAGAATGGCTGTGATGGCTCTCAATGGCCTGCTGAAAATCAAGCTCTTGGCTTCTGAAATGATGGTGGGGTTGGCCTCATGCGTTGAGGGTGCTAAAACCACAACTTTTGCAATTCTATAAACTGCTATTTGTTTTGCATTTTGAGTCATTAAAAAAAAAAAATCCTGTTACAGTGTGTTACACATGGATGTAATAAATATTGAGAAAGAATTCGGATCCCGTTGTTTGTATGTTTTGTTTCCATTCGTGTTTTATTTATTTTCTTCAAAGGAAAAAACTGTTTTACATGCATATGTCTTTCTCCAGGAACCTTTTCAGTGTTTTTGAGTTTTGAATTCAACATTTGTATTTACATACAGCAGACTATTCAGAGGTAATACTGATACATTTATAAAGGTCATCGTAACAGCAGGTTCCATGCATCTGGAATGTTGGGCAATTTTGAGGTTCTTACATTCTTGGCATTAGAAATTGCCTCTGATTCACAAGTCTGTCTTGGACCATATGGCGCTCATAACAAATTGACTTGACAAAAAGATTTCATCTGATAGCTCAAAGATGGCGAAGAAAAGATAAGATTTTCAGGCACTAGCACCTTCAAGTTTTTCCAAGTTTGAATATGTGCAAACAAAGTAAACGAGGTTCACCGGGTTCTTTTGTGAATCCAAATGATCCTACCATAGAGTCTTTGAAGCTCTTTGAATACGTAATACAACTAGGGGTCCGTTTCCCTCTGGAAAGTAAAAAAAACTCTCCCAGAATCTCTCTTGGGGGACTCCCTGGCGCCATCTTGTATGAATCTCAAAATGGCAGGGGCAAATCCTCAAACCCTTGATTTTACTCGAGGGGGCGAGTTCACAAAACTGTTAACTTCAGTTAGCTTCACACTCAAAACATAGACTTCTTCGTACCAGCCAGCACTTAAGTAACGTTTGTATGACAGACATGCAAACATATTGAACAAGAGGGAGAAAAGTTGATTGGCACAACCGGTATTTTTTCACAATATTAGGTTTTTAACCCCTTGCATCATAGAAACACATTCACAGTATAGTCCATTTTGGAGTCGCGAACTCAATGTTTCACAAACACTTTCATTCCATAGTCTTGCTCCCCTGGATCGGCCTGTCCCTTGGCTGTAGGCGAGGCCTTGTCCCTCCACTTGAAGGGCCACGAGGTGGGCGTCCGATTGGAGTGGCATGAGAGGTGCGGGTCGTGGAGTAGGTTGTACATGAGCCAGATCTGCGGCACCGTCAGGCTGTGCACCACCATCAGCTCGCGGTAGAAGCAGGGGTCGAACGTCTGTAGGTGCGGCGCGGCCGAGGACCGCACAATGCCAAACGTACGGAAGCCCTCGTGCCGGGATGGCGTAAGGCCGATCCGGAGCAGGCACATGCCCAGGAAGACGTCGTCGATGGGGAAGAGCTCCACTTCCTGGCATGCCCGGTTTAGCCTGAGCGCTGTGTGGCCTGACATGACGAAGCCCCCGCCGCCAGCATAGGACGGGTACACACCCTGGCCGTACACAGACTCGGGCACAAAGTACTTGCTGCTGCGCCGGCGTATGGGCCGGGCGCGTACGATGATGTCTCCCACGAAGAGGTCCTTGTGGTCGTCCTGGCCGCGTAGCATCTCCAGGATGTTCTCCACGTTCACGTAGACGTCGGCGTCGCCCTTGAAGATGAACTTGATCCCGGCGCAGCTGCTGTTCACCCACCCCAGGAAGTGCGTCTCTTTGAGGGTGAGATTGAAGAACGTGTCCTCGAAGTCCCAGAGGAGAATGTCCCTGAAGGTGGCGCTCTCGTACGCCAACAGCCGGTCCCACAGCGGCAGCGAGGTCCGATTCCTCGGCACCCCCAGCAGGAAGACCGTCTTGATGTCGATTCCTTCCTGGATGACGCCCTCTCGGCCCCAGGTGCGCCGCACCACCTGCCTCTTCTCGAAGTCAGCCGCCACCGACTTCACGGCGACGAGCAGGTAAGGAGGAGCCTCACCGGGGCGTCCGCATTTGTCAGGCTGATCGATCATCATCCTGAAATTTCGGTTGTCCTTCTTGCGGAGATAGTCGTCGAAGTCGAAGGGGGCGAGGGTCGGCCCCACTGCAGTCTTAGTGGGTGGAGCTTTTTTAACCCCACCTTTCGCCTTGGCCTTAGATTGGGATTTTGTTTTCCCGTGTGGTTTGGATTTGGCCTGAGGTTTGGCTTTCGGCTGTGTCTGGGACATCGACCGGGCCTCAGGCTCCGGCTTGCACCGCGGTAAGTCTGAAGGTTTGGTAAGGGCCTGCCCATTGTCTTGGTTATCCGGCGTAGCACCCAGAAGGGAGCGAGAGCTGGGTGCGCCCTGTTCCAACTGCCAGCTCTCCCAAAATGGAGTAAGGCTGTGGTGGGCGTACAACAAGAGACAGAACAGCATCAACAGGGCGACGGTGCAAACCACGTCGCCTTTTAGGTGAATCCTTCTCATTGTGGCCCCACTAACAAACTCCCTCGCTGGTGGAAAAAAGGCCCCGTTCTTCAAGCATGGATTGCTTTCTCCATACAGTGCCTCTATGGCCTCCTTAAAGTGAAGTCAGGCTGAGTCAATGTGTGCTACATGCTGACTCCATTAAGTGAAATCCGGATGGGCTCCTAACTGTTCCCTTATTTCCATTCACTGCACCGCTACTGCAACTCCTGGGGTATCGAGAAGAACAGCCCCCAAGTCCAGCCATCTAATGTCTCATGACCAAGACATCAGATATCTCTTTTGGTTCATTCACCAGGCTCTGAGATGCAAACATAGTATTCCATGTTTGTTGTTGCTCTGTATCACACGTCTCTGAGATCAATATTTTTCCTGTGAATGGAAATATACCATTAAGTTAAGTTTAAAATTTCCACTTGGGGTATAGGCTGCAATGTTAGTGCTACATTTGCCGTCTCAGTAATATACAAACATTATTCAGGCATGTGTGGTACAATATAAACAGATGTTGGCAGACTAAGGGACGAATCTGACGCAGTTTTGCGCCATTTTTAGGGCCAGATTCAAGAGTCCAGTTTTATCTGCCATGCGCTTGCAAAATGGGAGGCTTTAATGTAAACGCGTCTCTTACCACTATTCTGACGTAATCAGTCAGTCTTTTCATTAGGCATCTTTACATAGATGTAGTTTGTAACTTCTTCGCCAGTAGCCTACCGCCACTCATAACTCGGAGGCGACACACCTCCGCCCAGATAAAGTCATCGCATGCACTGTGTATCATACGTCTCCCTCTACATAAACTGAATGTACCGCCACGAGTATACAGAACATTATGACTACATCACAACGTCTCTCAAAATCTCGCTGCACAGTATTCCATGTTAGGAAAAGAGAATAATTAAGGGGGCGGGTCTGATGTTATGTAAGAATAAGTAAGATTTGTCGAAATGAAAAAAAAAATGCAATCGCATGGAGGAGAACAGAGTGTTCTTATATTTTCTCTTTTGATTTAAAATATTAAAGTCATTGGACAGCATACAACAGTGACATATAATGTGACCGTGTGTCTATAAACAAGGAATTCAAATAAGCAGGGGGAAAAGTTGCTATATAGCATAATAGGCAAATGCTTAAAGTATAATTACTTTCCCGAAATGTGGAATCGCTTGTGCATATAAAGCTAGAAAAGTTTTTGCATGCTCACACATCCCTTTCTGGATTGACAAGTATACAACCCAAGAAACTCTCTCATGTTGTGAGTCAACATCCATCACAGTTATTCATCTTTGTATGTGATGTCATACGCTTAACAGCATTTCTGCATCACATGTTCTTATCAGAAACTGCATGCAATCCGAGAAGCTGGTCATTCCCAACACTTACCAAAATCGGCAAACGTCACCAAGTAATTACAGATTGCAACTGCCAAAACCGAACATCTGGTTTCTATATTAAATCTGCACGTTCAGAATGTGGATATCCAAGAAGAACCTTAAAGTACTGAAACTTGCTGAATAAAAGACGGAGAGTGCCTGCACATCCTTATAGCGATTAACTAGCCACTAACGTTGCATGTGGAGCTTATTCCCCCTAGAACGAAATGTGCTGGTTTTTGGACGCTCGCATATTTTAACGGAGTGTTCTTTCCCCCATGCTCACGTGACGCACCCGGGAGTCTGTTGGATGTGCTTGCGAGCCAGATGCCAGCGCAGCAGATCCAGTCGCGCGCCCAGAGACACGGCGAAAGAGCCCGCGCATGGGAATGGCTTGTCGGGCTGTACGCTTGCGCGGTGATTGATGTCTTGGCTTTCCTCCAGCATATGTACAACGTGTCGTGCCCCCACTACATTCATAGTGGAACAATTACAGTCCCAGTGAATCCCCCCCCACACACACAAAAAAAGTTCGGCGCCAACACATGCACATTGTTCTGCGAGTCTAGGAATAGGGAAAGAAAAAAGACGTGGTTTCACACAGTATTTTTTTATTATTATTCAAAGAATCCACAAACAGTGTAACATTGACTCCCTCTATTTACAAACTGTAAAAGTACATGTATAAATAACACACCACACAATTATCTTGTAAACAGTGGAAAAGTATATATTCCTTTGGCTAAAATTACATTTACAACTTCACCGTACCATTATTCATACACTTTATCCTATAAAAAAAAGTTGTGCCGAGATTTCCCCTCTGTCTTCCGACAACAGATTTTCCCTTAACAAGTAATCAAGTAGTGCTCTATTGATCATCCGTCATGAACCCATAACCCATCCTTCCTCAAGGCTTAAGGTGACATGGACAAACATACAAACAATCTTTTCCTTGTGGTTCCCTCCCTGGAGCCTTGCTACCCAGAAACATCCTTGCTCTACAATGATTAGTACTGAGAGCGAGGAAAAGAGCGAGAAGGGAGAGAGGGAGGGATGGATAGAGAGAAGGATGGATGGATAGATGGATAGAAAGATGGATGGAGGGAGAGAGAGGGAGGGATAGAGAGAAGGATGGATGGATAGATGGAAAGAAAGATGGATGTAGGGATGGATGTAGGGATGGATAGATGAATAGAAAGATGGATGGAGGGAGGGATTGATGGATGGATAGAGATGGATGGATGGATAGAAGGATGGATGGGGGTAGGGATGGAGGGATGGATGGATAGAGAGATGGATGGATGGATAGATGGATAGAAAGATGGATGGATGGAGGGAGGGAGGGAGGAAGAGAGCTTTACCAATGATTTGTAGTGTAACAATATTGCAATGGGAACCAGCCCTGGGTGGAGATCAGTCGATGGGGGGGGGAGCCTTAGCTGGAGGCCGTTCCCGCTTTCATGATTTTGAAAAGGGCGTTGACGTTATTGTTCTTTATGGCGTCTCGACACGCAGAGATGACCTGGTTCTTCGGTTTTCCCACTGAGAGAGACAAAGCAGGATCACACTCAAGACACAGAAACCACACCTGGTGATTTTAACCACAAGCAATACGTGCACCTATCGCTTGACTGGAAGGGTAAAGTGCTAACAACAACCATCACAGTCATACGTTTGATTCACGGTAAAGGATAAGCCCTACCTGTTGTCTGAGTAGCTTTCTATACAAGAGACTACTAAAGGAACGAATGTAACCAAAAGTAAGCATGTGCAGACCCCATGTCCTAACCCTCACACACCTCTCAGTCACCCTGACGACCCCTATGTCCTATCCCTCACACACACCTCTCAGTCGCCCTGACGACCCCTATGTCCTATCCCTCACACACCTCTCAGTCGCCCTGACGACCCCTCTGTCCTAACCCTCACACACACCTCTCAGTCGTCCTGACGACCCCCATGTCCTAACCCTCACACACACCTCTTAGTCGTCCTGCTCGCTTTATGGCTTAACCCTCACACACACCTCTCAGTTGTCCTGACGACCCCTATGTCCTAACCCTCACACACACCTCTCAGTTGTCCTGACGACCCCTATGTCCTAACCCTCACACACACCTCTCAGTTGTCCTGACGACCCCTATGTCCTAACCCTCACACACACCTCTCAGTTGTCCTGACGACCCCTATGTCCTAACCCTCACACACACCTCTCAGTTGTCCTGACGACCCCTATGTCCTAACCCTCACACACACCTCTCAGTTGTCCTGACAACCCCTATGTCCTAACCCTCACACACACCTCTCAGTTGTCCTGACGACCCCTATGTCCTAACCCTCACACACACCTCTCAGTTGTCCTGACAACCCCTATGTCCTAACCCTCACACACACCTCTCAGTTGTCCTGACGACCCCTATGTCCTAACCCTCACACACACCTCTCAGTTGTCCTGACGACCCCTATGTCCTAACCCTCACACACCTCTCAGTTGTCCTGACAACCCCTATGTCCTAACCCTCACACACACCTCTCAGTTGTCCTGACGACCCCTATGTCCTAACCCTCACACACACCTCTCAGTTGTCCTGACGACCCCTATGTCCTAACCCACACACACCTCTCAGTCGCCCTGACAACCCTTATGTCCTAACCCTCACACACACCTCTCAGTTGTCCTGACGACCCCTATGTCCTAACCCTCACACACACCTCTCAGTCGCCCTGACGACCCCTATGTCCTAACCCTCACACACCTCTCAGTCGCCCTGACAACCCCTATGTCCTAACCCTCACACACACCTCTCAGTTGTCCTGATGACCCCTATGTCCTAACCCTCACACACACCTCTCAGTCGCCCTGACGACCCCTATGTCCTAACCCTCACACACCTCTCAGTCGCCCTGACAACCCCTATGTCCTAACCCTCACACACACCTCTCAGTTGTCCTGACGACCCCTATGTCCTAACCCTCACACACACCTCTCAGTCGTCCTGCTCGCTGTATGGCTTGGTTGACAGACTTGAGACAGGCGAGCAGCGCGTTGTGGTTGTTGGAGCGGATCTTGTACTCGTTGATCAGGTCCCTGTTGAGGTCGTAGAGTTCGATGTATCGCTTCTTCATGGTCCTCCTGCACAATAACAGACACAGGAGAAAACAGATGTGTAGAGAGAGGGAGGGAATGAGAGAGAGAGAAAAAAAAGAGATATTTAGGCAAACCAAATTAAAGGTAAAAAGTTAACTGTGGCACATAAAATGTCTTTATTAAGAACGGCATATTTTCAAAGGGTTCAGGACTCTGACATGTAACGGCCTCTTAGACGAAACTAAAGGGATTTTAAATCTCCACCAAAGAGTGCCTTAGTTGCCTGTGCTTGTTTAGTTGGACCGCTATTAATGCCCGATTCCTGCTGACGTGGAGAACCCTGCTGAAGTGGAGAACCCTGCTGAAGTAGAGAACCCTGCTGAGGTGAGGAACCCTGCTGAGGTGAGGAACCCTGCTGAGGTGAGGAACCCTGCTGAGGTGAGGAACCCTGCTGAAGTGGAGAACCCTGCTGAGGTGAGGAACCCTGCTGAGGTGAGGAACCCTGCTGAGGTGAGGAACCCTGCCCAGGTGGGGAACCCTGCTGAAGTGGGGAACCCTGCTGAGGTGAGGAACCCTGCCCAGGTGGATAACCCTGCTGAGGTGAGGAACCCTGCCCAGGTGGGGAACCCTGCTGAAGTGGGGAACCCTGCTGAGGTGAGGAACCCTGCCCAGGTGGGGAACCCTGCTGAAGTGGGGAACCCTGCCCAGGTGGGGAACCCTGCTGAAGTGGGGAACCCTGCGAGGCACTCACATGTCTCCCATGAGCCTGGCGTCCTCCGCCTGCACCAGCATGTTGCGGATGTGGTTGGAATGGTCTGCAATGGCGGCCGTGAGCTTCTGGTGAACAGAGTGGAACTCGTCCACCTACAAAAACAACACGTAAGAGTGACCACTATTAATGGACCTACAGGAAAATTCATAAAGCCAGGGTTGAAGAGTGGTTCGGGTGCTGGGTGTAACATTTTAGATTAAACAGAGTGTTGCTCATCCATCTACAAAAACAGATAAGCCTTCCTGTTTTCTTGTTATGTTTGTTTTCCAGTGGTAGAATGGATCAGGAGCAGTGTTTTGGATGCTTGACATTTGCCGGGTTGAGTCTGAAGAGCAGCTGCAGCTTTAAGGGCCTTCAGCCCAGCCTTGAGCCCAGCCCTCAGCCTTCCGTACCAAACACACTCAGGGGGCTTTCCCCAAGTCTAGGTGCGAAGCAACCAGAATACTGCTCTCAACTACTCACTATTACTTACAAAAGACTGCATACTGGATCAATAGTGGTTACATACAATATACAGCACATGGTGTTATAATCACAGACACAAAGACACGCACTCACACTCACGCTCACACTCACACTCACACTCACACTCACACTCACACACTCCCCACACACACACACACACACACACACACACACCTCTGTGAGGGTGGTCCTGAGCTCCTGAAAGTAGCTAGGGAAGTCTGCCTCTGCCTGCAGGTCTTCAATGGCTAAAAAGGAGGTGAGTGATTGGACGAGATCTCCTGCCAGGTCAATGTCGTCTGTATTAAGTGTGATCTGACGGGAAAGAGGGACATTAGTCACAATTAATGTACAGTGCACATACAGCCCAAAAAGTATATACATGACACAGTCACAGCGTGACACATGGTCCACTTCCCTCTCCCTTCTTATTTTTTAAGTTTCATTTTGCTCGATAGGAAGGTGAAGATCAGACAGGAAACGAGAGGGAGGGACATGGGTTCCCTCACGAGGTCCAAACTGATTTAATTCTCACACTAGTAGCCTGGTCTCATCCCTGAACACGCGCACACGCACGCACGCACGTACACACACACGCACACACACACTCACACACACACACACACACACACACACACACACACACACACACACACACACACACACAAACCTCTCCATTTGACTCCATGCTGATGCTGAGCAGCCCTCCCCCACGCAAACACGTGAGGGTCACGTCTGGACTTTCGATCCCTTCTGGCAGCAGGAAGTTCTGGTTCAGCCACATGACCACCTGACCAATCACACGGGCACAGAACAGCAGTCACTCCCACACACCTAAGAGGCTCTAGAGTCAAATGTCATTTCAAGACACAAGCGTGTGTGTGTGTGGGCCTGGTCAAAATCCGCCATTTTATTATCGGAGTGGGCCGTAGAAGAGACTGACAAAGGGCGAGCTAAATGCTCAGTCAGTTAATTGGCAAGAAGTCTGTATATTTCCATTTGTGTGTGTGTGTGTGTGTGACGTGTGTGTGTATGTGTGTGTCTGTGTGTGTGTGTGTGTGTGTGTGTGTGTGTGTGTGTGTTTGTGTGTGTGTGTGTGTTTGTGTGTGTGTGTGTTTGTCTGTGTGTGTGTGTTTGTCTGTGTGTGTGTGTGTCTATGTATGTGTGTCTGTGTGTGTGTCTGTGTGTGTGAATGTCTGCGTGCGTGTGTGTCTGTGTGAGTGTGTGTGTGTGTGTGTGTGTGTTTATACATGCATGTGCTCACCCTCTGCGGGCGATCATTGATGCCGAAGGTCACGCGCCCTGTGGGCTGAGGGGCGTCGGGGTCCACAGTGAGGTCATACATAGAGAAGCGAGGTAGTTGCCGGGTGATCTCAAACACATGAAACTGTGTGCTGAACAGGGAAACATGGTCAGTAGAAAATGAACAGGTAGAACTAAACGGTGGTATTGGATTGCCTCACAGTATCAGAATACTTGTTATTTTTTTACATGTGCTCTGATATTGAACTGTCTGAGATGAGAACAAAGATTAATTTCCTATCTTGGTTGGAGGTAACTGGATACTCTATTCCATTCCATTCTTATCTATTCTATATGGATCAACCATAACGATATGGATGAAACCAGTTGATGGGTTTGTTTGCACACAGAAGATGAAAGCAGTGGTGATTGTAGCTAGATCCTCACCTGCTTTTCCCCCCCACAAAGGCTTTGACGTGCAGGTCTACGGGGATGTCTTTAGGTGGGATGATAGGTACGCGGACACACCCAGACAGATTCTGGGCACTCGGGTGCACCACGTGGCTCTCCCCTTCGAAAATGCCCTCTGCAAAGATCAGCACGGCTCGGATGATGGTTTCTGGGAAAAAAACGAGACGTGCTTGACTTGCATTGTCTTCAGCGGGAGTGTCTTCCGGAGATTGGTACTGCCAGCCAGTACCATTTGGGGTTGAGATGCTCAGCTCTATGTGGGCCCTCTGGCTTTCCGTAGCGGCGCGGACGGCGAGGGCGGTCTGGAGCTGGGTGTTGGCCGGGATGACGCCCATCCCCGAGTCCCCCTCAGAGACTCCTGGAGTGGCCTGGTAGCAGAGCAGAGAACATTTACAGTTTACATTTAGTCATTTAGCAGACGCTTTTATCCAAAGCGACTTACAAGGATGTATACACTGATGGCGCACTGCACATCAGTAGCAATTAGGGGTTCAGTGTCTTGCTCAAGGACGCTTCGACAGGGAATCGAACTAGCAACCTTCTGATTACTAGACGACTTCTCTACCTCGTGGACCACTGTCACAGACTCAGCAACCTACAAATGACATGGGAGTCAACACGCCAGCAGGGGAGGCTTCGGACACGTTATGTCTTGGTAACTGCTCATTTTGAGCTGCTTTGTCTAAGTATAAAAAGCTTGGATATTGTTTTGCCCAAGCCAGACCAAGCACAACCACACCCTTCAATCTCTACATTGAGGCAAGTCAGTGCATGCGTGGATCTTGGAAGTACTTTAGTTGGCTGGTTGGTTCATGCATGCCCGAGGTTGTGAAAATATTATGGTTGATCAGGACCCTCAGGATTTCTGTATGTGTGTGTGTGTGTGTGTGTGTGTGTGTGTGTGTGTGTGTGTGTGTGCAGTGCATGTGACATGTCTATTCCAGGTCCAAGACTCCTGCCTTGTTTTACCCACTACCGTTGTGCAGCGCTGACCAATTCAACTAATTATTACCTTATTGTTATTTTGACCTAATTGGCACACATTCACACAGTTGGCTTAAAGCACTGGGTAGGATTTTCCCTCTTGTCTCTCCACAAATGTGCCTGTTTCCATGCCCGCCCGGTCTTGGTGTTAGAGAATGTATTTGGCAACCGCAAATAGTAAAATATTGGGACACCAAAACATAAACACTGTTGTTATCAGAATGAAATGTTGTTAATGGTGCGTTTCAGTGTTACACAATACCACACTTCTTTGGTGGAAGCGCATTCTTTTGAAGTAGCCATATGGGTCCTGCCTGAGCCCTATTAGCAAACAGTTGCGTACTTAAAACCACATGCTTGTAAACATGTCTGTTAACAGCACTGCTACAGGGAAAACGTTCCTAGAACACAAGGAAACAAACCTTTATTTGACTGACTTTAGCTAAACAAACTTTACATGACACCATTAACCAAGTGCACGTTGCAAAAATATTGACATAAAATCACAGAGCACTGAGCAGATTCTTGCTTTTGGCTTGTGTGCACCACATGCTACAAGACAACTGGACACATATCCAACTGTTATACTTAAAACACACACCAGCTGACTACAGTTGACAAAATGTTAAGAAATGATATGACCTTTTTTTTTCAACTCTCCCTCAAGTGTTTGTAAGTGTGTGTCTGTGTATCTGTGTGTTGGTGTACCTTGGCGTTGTCCTCAAGTGTAAGTGTGTGTCTCTGAATCTCTGTGTGTGTGTGTGTGTGTTGGTGTACCTTGGCGTTCTCGTCATAGTTTCGCAGCTCCAGTAAGAGGTTCTGTTTGCGTTGGCTCAGCTCTCGTATCAGGTCCTGCTCCGCACTGGAGTCCATTAGGTTCCCCTTCATCTCCTTACTGGCTGGCAGGTAGCCACGCACTAGAACGCAACACACACACACACACACACACACACACACACACACACACACACACACACACACACACACACACACATCAGTCACTAGATCATTTAAAACTCATTGTACAAATCTATAGTATTCTAAAAGTGCTTTTATGCTGATATAAGTCCATACTTCATAGTACGGACATGATCAAATAATTTCTGAAGCGTCTTTCGCCAATGGTACACAAAGGAATGAGAGGTCTTCTTTTTACCCTCTCCCTCCACAGAGGAGCAGATGAGCTGGATCTGTCCGTCCATACGGTAGTCCCCCTCCACCACTCCAGCCACAGAGGACGAGAAGTTATCCTTGAAGATCACCTCTCCTGTCCGGTCACTGCGTGCATCAATCTACATGGAACATGAAGCCTAGTTACCGCATGCACACTGGGCAGGACATGTTGATTCTGTCTGTGCATGGAAAATCTAATCAGTCCATATAAAATCCAAAAACGTTACCATCCATCAATACCACTTGATGATACAGTTAAGGCCAGGATATTTTTTTTATGAGGATGTCAAAATAGTTTGGCACTATGTCAAGGCCTTGATTGCTTTTGTCTCATCATCAGCATTGCATATATTGTATATACTCACTTTACTTGACTCTAATAAATACACCATTTACTTTATCTAAACTAAATCACCAATTATTCTATCTTTTAAAGTCACGTCTGAAGAATATCAATGATGCATACGCCATTGCATCTCGCACATAGACAGACACATGGACAGTCTTACCTTCCCATTGGACCACCCAGTGATGAGTTCCTCGACTCCGTCAGCATTGAGGTCAAAAGCGTGGATGCTCATAGCGTGGTTTTTGGACTACACATGTGAGAGAGGGGAAGGCTTACTCATCATCTTTGACCAGTACATGACAAATAGACCATGTCATTTTTTACAATTTTAAGAAATTATTTATAAGAAATTAACAGCAATCACATGGTGTGTCTAGTTGTTTGGATGTGTGTATTACAAAACTGATTTGTTTATTCCAATGATTCCTGGATTACGCAAGATACACCAGAACGTTCTTGAAAAGAACAGGAAGTTCCACAGCGCTGCAGTACCTTGATTCTCCAGTAGCGGGCAGTGCGGTCATAAACTCCCACAGTGCCGTTGGCCAGTGCATAACCGAATCTGCTGCCATGCATGTGACACAGGGACGTGACGGTCTGCAGGGACACAGCAGAGACAAGACGAACTCATTGTCTCCTCTTCCCATGAGAACAGCACAATGAGGCCTCCCACAGAGAAGTGAAAGACTGTCTTTGAACACATTGCTTTAAGCAAAACAGTACCTCATTTTCTGACATCTCAGACACCAACTCATCCTCTTTAAAGACTCTGATGTCAAAGTCTTCAGATCCAACAAGAAGCTGAAATGAAAACAGCATCAGAAACGTGTATAGAATTTCCACACACCATACAAGATGCATTTGAGAGAAATCTATTGTCCAAACGTCTATGACCCTGAAAACACACCTCATTCTTCCCGTCGCCAGTGAAGTCAAACAGCGCCACAGACCGCACGTTATCTCCAGTGACCTGAAGCCATGTGAAAACTGTTATCTCAGAGTTTTATGATTGTGGGGTTTCACAACATGTTTCTGGAGACTTCTCATGAAGCATACATTTGCTTTATGGCTACAATCAAAAGCACAATCCAGAATTTAAGTGTTTATTTAGAATAAATACATGCACACAAACAGACTACAATATGAATATTTTCAAAGGTTTAACTAAAGGAAAATTAAGGTATTAGGCTTATTATAAAAAGTTTCTCTGTTTGTTTGTTTGGTTTGTGGAACCAGATCAGTCACCAAATCTGTCACCCTAAAGTTGACAGGCTGAACTCCACGGACCCTCGAGTAAATGGTATGTTGTAACCTGGTAATGACCAAGTTCCCGCTCATAAACTACCCACAGCCATGACTTGCAGTTTTCTCTCATTAACTACACACAGCCATGAATTGCAGATGTAATTTAAGTTTTCTCTCATTAACTACCCACAGCCATGACTTGCAGATGTAATTTAAGTTCTCTCATTAACTACACACAGCCATGAATTGCACATTTAAGTTATGTTCTCTCTCATAAACTACACATGACCATGACTTGCAAACGTAAGTTCCCTACAGGGCAAGAACTTGCTCACTACCACAAGGCAAAGAAACACAATGCACAAAATAGATTAAATGGGTAGAGTTTTGAAAAACCAAAAGCATTTTTTTTTTCATTCTGCCTTTAGAACTATATTGTGACAGCAAGCCAGAAATAATACTATAAGCAAGCTGTATGAAAGCAACATAATTTATCTCACACACCAAAATAACAAATTTGTGCGGATGTTTTCTGTAATATATTCTGTGAAACAAAAGTCTTCAAACACTGGAGCAGAAATGCATCATACCGTCCAGAACTGGTCGTTCCCCTCATAGTCAAAACCTTGCAGGGCACAGTTCCCTCCGATGATGGCCAGGGGGTATGGGATTTCCCCCAGCTTCCCCAAAACAATCGCGTTTGCCCCATCTGTTACCTGCAAAGGTCCAAAGAGACAATTTACACAACGTATTAAGCTGTATTATTAACCATTATTAATACACATATGCAATCAGAAAATGGAAAACCAAAGACCGAACTCAATAGATCTTGGAGATATCTAGAGGGGGGCTTCCCGCCAGCCTTTAAAGTAACACTATGCAACACTTTGACACTTTTTGAGATATGGTTTTATACGCAACTAGTTTTAGTACCATCGTCAAATTCATTTTGATAGCATATGGTCATGTGAAGGGCAGATAAACACCTGTGTCCTTCCCACTAGCCATCCAGGATATGCCCTATGTAGTTCTATGTAACGGGCTGGTACACCCAGCAAAGCTTGAAGAAATTAAGCTTTCACACACATGACATTGCCAGCTAAACTGCCAAAAGACACCAGTTAGTGTGTTGGCAAGCTTCAATCAGTGTCAGCTGGGCTGTTGGTGGTGTTTGCAAGGTTTTTGCATGCCTTTTAGGTAGATAGCTTACTAGTTTTGAAACAGAACTCCGTATTGCTGCTTTAAGAGGCCAATAGCAGCTCGAAAGACACCACTCCAGAAATATTTTTGAAATATAACACACTGCATTTCCTAATCAGAAGTATTTAAAGACACTCCCTCACCTCTCTGTAGAAGATATCAGCATTGTCGTGAACATCGTAGGCCAGCAGGTTTGTCTGAGAGCCCACCAGTAGAGTGTCTCCAGTGGTGTTGGGTCCCAGAGAGCCAGCAGTGAGGCAGCTGACGGCCTGGTTGATGTTAAGGAGCGAGATGTCGGAGTCCTGGGCGCTCTGGCTCAGACGATGGGCCACCTGTCTTTGGCCTCGCGTGTGGGGGTTATGGATGAACACCTGGGTTGAGAATGTAATCACAGTAACAGTGAGGGGAGGTTGGTGTGGACCTATTGCAGATATAGCTAGGGGTTTCAGCTTTAGTGTAAACGGTAGGGAAAGGTATATGCCAATACATCAAACTTATGTCATTCACACCATCATTTTCCATACAATTTTGAACAGGGTAACTGATAAAACAAATTGTCCCCATATTTTAACCCAACAGTACCTTCCCAGCTTGCGTGGCCGCTGTGAGACATGGATGGATGCCGTCAAATTTGCCCATTGTCACCATGCGGGGGTTGACTTTGTGGTTCAATTTGAGGGTAAAGATTGGCACCAACATGATGGCACCCCCTAAAAGCACAGAAAAATCAACTAGTGTTAAAGTACAAATAGCATTGTGCTAATTATCTTCTTTCAACAATGTGACTGGCAGGTCAGCGAATCAAACATCATGGGCTTTAATTTACACAGAGAATGATCTGGCGACGTGCATAATTATCATGTAACCTAGCAGTATTTGAGTAAAGCCAACTGCTAGGCTATGTGAGTGGCTCCATATTCAATCCTGTAGCTCAATTGTTGCTAGCTACTAAGCATCCAAAGGGTTCCTTCCTAGGCTCCCATGCTGTTTTGGACGTTCTCAGCTGAATGTTCCAAATAGGCTCTGACCTGCTTACAGAGAACGACAGGACGCTTCAAGTTTAGTTAGCGTGCTAGCTACAGACTTGTAATGTAAGACCCTATGATATCAGCGATAGGCTATGTCTGAATATTCTTAGAATGAAGATGTACAATATACTGTATATTGTACATCTTAGACTATCATAACACACTTGGATTCAGTAGTCTTGTAGCAGGAACCCGGAAGGTAATCTCCCTCCAAAATATGTTTGCAGTTATTTCATTCTATACAATCAAATTGAAAATGACAGTAATTAAACTGTATTTGTAGTCTTAGGGGTTTAGCATTTCTACCCCACACTCCGTACTCTATTACAACATACTTAGGTCATCACTAAGGCAGATTTGAAAGATGTGTAAAAGCACAGTAGCCTATGTCCTGAGTACATTTTGATTTGACGTATGATTTGATGATCATTTAAGTGATAAACCCTAATCTAGAAGAAAAAAATCAAGTGGAAAACATATAATCTGGCTAATAATAAAACGAATTTGGCAAAAAATAATACGGATTTCATAGGGCCCTACTACAGTTTGATCTAGCGAGCTGCCTTAATGTTATAATGCGCTTACTTGAGCTCTGCGCTCAGTAAAGGTGTTCGTTACTTAGCAACGCAGGGCCGCTTGCCAAAGCTTCTGCTCTAATCCCTGTTTTTTTGCTTTTCATCTTCACCCTACGTTAGCCAGTATAGTTGTTCAATTGTAGTATATTTTGCATGTTTTAAAACACCTGGAGGTTGTACACGTATAAACGCAGTAGCTAGTGAACAATTTCGACTGCCAAAATTAGCTAAAGTAGTTACATGGTGCATTCTAAAACTGCAAATGTTAACTGAGCTATGCTAATCGAGCTAGCTCAGCTGCGGAGAGCTAGCTAATCAGCTGACAAATTTTCAGCGAACGTTACATCAAAATGTCTTGCACGCTAATGTTGAGCTCATTTGCATTTATACTTTGCTATTCCGTTCGATTAATAAAATAATCTTACCAAGCTTCCAAAGGAAGGCAGGAATAAGTTGGCAGACTATGTGGATGCAGGCAATGATGTGTTCAAGTAAGTTCAAGCCACCAGAGGGCTTTCTCAGGGCGTGTTCACTAACCCAATTGAGCGGACTAAAAAGCTACACAAATCGGATAAACCACCTGCTACATTGTTCAAAGCCAATGGATGTTCAAAATGTGCATTCTATGTTCATTTCCATATACTGTTCTTGAAGATAGATGGGGTGCATATGTTTTGAATATGTGTACTTTTTTTAATCACGATCAAACACAATGTGCTGACAGCCAAACTGCCGGACTTCGTGAACATACCCTCATTGTCAGGTCTCAGCTGACTGTGTGACGTAATTGTCAGTTCAGCTTTTAGACTGTTAAAATCTTCAAAACTTTGAGGCTATATCTGATTACAGCCTATAAACCTAATTTACAATACAACCAAACAAACAATTCTGAGGTATAAAATAATTGTGGGGATGTCAATGGTTTTATATAGGACTAGCCTAGTCATGTCTAACTTAAATCACCGTTTGAATTTTATTACAATATTATATAAAGCCTGTACAACAACAGCCGAAAATATTGGCATCGGAACTAGACTTTTTTTTTTTTTGTAACATTTAACAGTTCATCTTTTGTAAAGTGTCCCCCTGATCTGCACACGATGTCCTTAGTTCAAATAGCCTATTCGGGTGAAGAGATGATGGAAAAACACCAGCGCCACAAGCTACAGAACGAGCGCAAAGTGATTCAGTTGCAATTTGTTTGTTCTGCCCACAATACAGACCGAGCGCAGACACGGCCAGCAGAAGTTCACTTCCCAACAATGAATCCTCTAAAACGGAAGTAGGGTCGTGTGCAGAGGGGCGCCACCACTACCTTTGCCACAAATTCCATGAATCAGGCGAATGACAATAGGGTTGAATGTGGATGTCCACCTACTGTTTGAGAAGGACGATATGTGTGAGATGAAAATAAAACGTTCTCACCTAAAAAACAGGTCAAAACGTTATATATCTGTACGTGCTCAAAACATGGCCATTATTTACGATAAAGACAATACAAATGCAAGTATCAAACAGCAAAAAGAAAAATATAAAAAGTATATAAGTAGTCCTACCCTCAAGTTTAAGTAGGCTCATAGAATGTATGTAGATCCTAAAACTATATTTAAATGAAAGTGGTCTAAAGATGCACCTTTATTATTTGTTTTATATATATTTATTATCAGATAGTCTACAACTACAATGTCAGCACACAGTTCAAACCAACAACAAATACATTTGCCCGTTGGCATGACGAATTACGTAAGGGACTAAATAGGGGCGCAATTCATATTCAGTCGATACAACGGGCGATACCATGGCGAAAGACGACGCTGACGAAGTTGGCAAGGTGCTGCTAATTATTGTTTAATGATTTTCACACAGTGCGATGCTGTGATTGTCCGTGTGTGGACGAAACCGTGTGCAGCTGTAAACAGTTTTGCACTCGGCCTCTTGGTGTCCCCAGCTATAAAAAAAGGTCTGCGTGTACCAAGTGCGTACATTCATCAGCCACTCGCAGACGAGAACTGACAACCTACTCTACTCTTCAAGCGATTTGGAAGAAAGAACACTTTGATAAAAATGGATCCCTGTGATTGCTCCAAGAGTAAGTAGTCTCCGATTTCGTATTCTCTTTAAATGTCTTCGCTTGATGCCTTGTGTAATTCTGCTAAGACAAACGGTGTGGGAGCAGCTTTGTAAAACTACTGTTTATCGTTGTAGCTGGGACTTGCAACTGCGGTACCTCCTGCAAGTGCACTAACTGCCAGTGTACCTCCTGCAAGAAGAGTAAGTGTTCCTTTAACCGTATTAATTTGTTGCAAATCAATAGTTTAGCAGTCTTAACAATTTGCAATGGATTAATTGCCTCAATGTTTGGTGGGTGGAGGACCAAAACTGTACCTGGTTTTACTTTTTCGCGGCCTAAGTTTTGGGTTTTGCTGAGAATCTCCTGTTCCCTGTCTCCTACAGGCTGCTGCACCTGCTGTCCCTCCGGCTGCAGCAAGTGTGCATCGGGCTGCGTGTGCAAGGGCAACGCTTGCGACTCCAATTGCTGTCAATGAGCCATACTATCGCACATGACCGCCTGTGAATTCCCTGTGTTTTTCCAGTGTGACGTCTGCTAGTGCTTTCTCAATGGTTCTGTTGTGATCACAATGTGTATGTATCCTTGAACATGTCTTTTTACATCCATGTTTAATAAATGAAAATCTAACCATCATTTGCTTGTCTTGTTGTATTGCTGTTGACTCTGCAGTGTTGTAGGTGACCGTATCTAAAATTAATTTTGTATTGCTTTGAATTTGTAATTAGGTGTCGTCATACCAATTAGATTGGAGGAGCGTCTGGGTTACGTTCTCTTCCAGCTATTAGTTAGAAGGTGATCGTCTTTTTTTTGTTGTGCAAATGAGCTTGTGCTTCTATCAGAAGGACAGCAGAGCCCATTGATGATACTTTGAGGTTATGGATTTGTTACCTGTTCCTTTTGTGGACATCAGTGCTGCACAATGTTCTTATCGTAAAAGCCTGGTTGCAGCCTTTAAGCCTAATTTATAATATAACCATACAATTCTGAAATATAAACCAAATTGTGGGGATGTCAATGTCTTGTATGATCTTATATAAATCTAGGTCATGTCTAACTAATCTACAACACCGTTCTGGATTTTATTCCAATATTCGGATTTAATGAAATCTGTGTGTAAAACGTGACTGTCTCTGTGCAGTCCGCTCATTATCTACACCCATAACAAAAGAGATGACATCAGTCTGTTTAGGCAGTGAAGCGTGTGCACTGTATGGTCACATGACTGTCTGGCGTGCAGACCAGAGGGCTACAGCCTACTATGAAGAGGGTTTAACCTACTCTGATTTAAATTGGGATTGTAGCCACAGTCATGGTTGACCAACTCCTGATTGCCTAGAATAATGATAAACTATACTACGATGGTGATTTAAGATGTCTGTTGACTGTGTTCCCAAAAGTGTAAGTTCACTCCTGGTTTTGAGCCTAACTTCACCCACGGCATCATTTTGAATGCTAATGAGCAGTGTAGGGGGCAGGGTGGGGTTGGACGTTTGCGAGACAATCTGAAAATCATGCCACAGAGATATACCAAAAGGTGGACATCAGCATTTGCCTTGCTAGGTTTAGGATGATTTTAAACAGTAGATAGTATGTTTTGTCGATATTTAATATGAAGTAAGGACATAAACAATGGTCCTACACATGGCCACAGTTCTGAAACTGACCCATTACTCACAGTGAATGAAGTGAGATCTACTCCCTAGGCTAACTGTGTGAATACAATGCTATTGTGTAAAGGGTAAACTTCATGCAACAATCATTTCAGCTGCAGCCCCAGTGGAAAGCGCACATGCAAAGTTAAGGTAAAACAATTCCTGTTACTTTTCCAGTTCTGACCCTGGTGGCAGCTCAATATCAAGCCTTTTGGGTAATATCATACCAATAGTTTTGATTGGCCAGTTAAAAAATTGAATTCACTTGCCTGTCTTATGCATAGTTGAAGTGGATACTATGAGCTGCTCAAGCATAGGCGGAGATCCCGGGGGGACAGGGGGGACGTGTCCCCGCCAACTTTAAAGTTGCCACCCCCCCCCCAACAATCATTGTAAACACAAATAAATAATTTGTAATAATATAGTAGCCCAGTAGCCTACACCATGAGTCGTCAGCAGCAAGCCCCCAGACCAATTCTGGCCCGCCAGCGATTTTTGGGGAAAAAGGTTTCTTTTGTGGATGATGTAGCAATCTGTGTTTGTAAGAAAAAGGGAGTTTCTTTTGTGGATGATGTAGCAATCTGTGTTTGTAAGAAAAAGGGAGTTTCTTTTGTGGTTGATGCAGCAATCTATCTTTTTTCCAGTAAAGTGCGCAATATTTATTCCAGTAAAGTGCAGTAGCGAAGCACGTGACCCCGGATTCAGTGGTGCAGATCTGAAGAGAAAAAAAGACTTGTGGTTTCACTTGAAATTCATCATCTTTGAAGCTTAGCTGTGTTAGCTAGCTATCTAGTCCTGCAAGGTAGCAAATGCAGTTCGAAGAAAGCATACAGAGAAAGAGGGCAATAGGGCCAGACAGCCTACTGTGAAGAAGTAGCCTACTGTTTAGGTCCTTGGAATAAACTATTCCTTTTTCCTTTCCTTTGGAATAAGCAAGTGAAAATGGCAATTATTTAAAGTAGAAATTACTGTAACAGCCAACAGTCCTTCGAGACACTTAAAGAAAACAATAATAAACATGAAATGTTCCTTGAATTA
Organism: Sprattus sprattus; assembly: GCF_963457725.1. NCBI lineage: Eukaryota > Metazoa > Chordata > Actinopteri > Clupeiformes > Clupeidae > Sprattus > Sprattus sprattus. Next base: position 8,809,276 of record NC_137926.1, on the reverse strand, counting down.
AACGAACTGATCATTGGGCTTACTGATTCTCTCTTAAGTACACCCATTTGACTTCAAAGGATTATGCTCTGAATCCTGGAATTTGCCGTTGACACTTATTTCTAATTCACAGTGCTACTTGAAAGACAGAAGACTGTATTTCTATTTTGAAGTTACAGACACGCAGTTACCATCAGCAGCAAAACGTGGTGTGTATTTTTTTTTTTTCAAATGAGAAAGGGGACTTTTATTTAAGCATAAGGATGAGACAAATTACAAATTACTATATATTTGAGCAACAAATGCAGCAGAAAAGTGACACAACTGTAAATCAGTCTGCTCCAAACAACTCCAACATCACCCGTTTACACAGCCCTGGATGAGACCCATCAGACATCAACCATAGCAGTCTTCAAATACACAGCCCTGGTTAAGACACATCAGACATCAACCATAGCTTCTTCTCAACACACTAATGCCCACACACTCATGCCCAACACATCCATGCCAACACATCCATGCCTCACATTTATGCCCACACACTTTGCCCACACACTCATACCCACACACTTATGCCCACACACTCATACCCACACACTTATGCCCACACACTGATGCCCACACACTCATACCCACACACTTATGCCCACACACTCATACCCACAAACTTATGCCCAGGGTCCCCAGGCTGCCTTAGGTCCAGGGTCACATTTGGGGTCATCATCTGGAAAAACGACAGGCTTGGCATTCCTCTGATAGTGCTGAAGTCGACGGAGAAGGAAGTCTACCATCTTAGGGTTGAGTACAGACACCTCGTCCCGCTCCTCAGGGTCTTGCTCCACATTATACAAGCGGACTGCTGCCTTTGGGGTGGGCCACCAGGGAGAGGGCTGGGGACCAGACACTGATCCTGGCCTGGGAAACCAAAGAGGACAGCCTGGGTAGCCTGTCAGCAGCTTCCACTCTCTGTAGCGGATGGCAGCGTGGATGTGAACATCGAACCCATCAGAGTGGTTGAATCTGGAGACGACAGACTGAGGCCTGTGAGCAGATTCTGGAGGTAAGGTCAGCCCAGGATCACTTGAACAAGGTGCAATGTCCACGTAGAGTGGATCAATGTTATGAAGTATCTCGAGTCTGGGAGAAGTCATCCCTTTGCTGATAGTTTTCCAAACATCAAAGCCATCTAGGGTTCTTATCCCCTTGGTGGATCCACCCGCCAGTTTCAACAGTGTAGGCAGCCAATCAGTGATATGGATGAGTTCACGACTAGTGGTGCCAGGTTTCTCCAGCAGAGGACTATTAACAAAGCCAACGGCCCGCACGCCTCCTTCCCACAGAGACCATTTTCTGCCACGCAGAGGCCAGTTGCTGCCCCCCTCCAGAGTCTGTCCTCCATTATCTGAGGAGAAGATGAGCACAGTGTTATTCCAGAGGTCATGAGTCATCAGAGCCTCCGTCAGGTTTCCCACAGCTTCGTCCATGGCTGACACCATCCCTGCGTAAAGCCTGCGCCGAGGGTCCTTGATGAAGCTGTAAGGGGCCGTGTAGCGCTCAGGAACTTGCAGAGGGCCGTGCACTGCTTGGAGGGCTAGATATAGGAAGAGGGGCTTGGTGGGGTCATGTTGGCCAATGAGATCAATGGCTTTCTGTGTGAAGAGCTGGGTGGAGTAAGTCCCAGTGTATCCTGAAGCAACCTCCTCCCCTTCACGCAGGTCCAGTGCACAGCGTGTCAAATTCAGCTCAGAAATATGGTAGCAGCGGTGATGGGTGAAGTAGTCTTCAGAGCCTGTTAGGTACCCAAAATAGGAGTCAAACCCACGACGAGTGGGCATGCATTCTCTGCGGTACATGCCAAGATGCCACTTGCCCACCATGTGTGTGGCATAGCCTGCCTCCTTCAGATGCTCAGGTAGAAGCTTTTCCTCCAGAGGCACACAGTAGGGTTGGCATGGCCATATGATCTGGTGCTGCATACCAGTGTGGATCTGGTATTTCCCCGTCATCAGCTGGTTCCGGGATGGTGTGCATAATGGCTGCACATAATAGTTGTCCAGTTGGACTCCACTTTTGGACATTTTGTCCAGGTTAGGAGTTTTAATTTCGGACCCGTGAAAACCCACATCATTCCACCCTAAATCGTCCGCTAAAATGAAGATTATATGTGGCGGTTTAGCCTCTAAAAACGGCAGGTAAAAGAAGGCAGAAATTACAATTGTATTCAGTAGTATTCTCATCTTAGCAGTTTATCGTCACACTTTAACGTTAACGACCAGCTCTACTAAAGACCTATCTTCACTTTTAACATCAGCCCTCAATAACTGTTCTCTGAATGCGGAAGCTGTCTTTCTCATATGACTTCTTTAAGTTCAGCGCAGAATTTCCGATGAGTTGACTCAAAAACCTGTCCCTCGAGCAATCAGGTGATAATCATGTGAACAGACGATGATGTGTTGATCTGCGGAGGTGCACACAGGTCTCGTATTTGTATTGTATGCACGTCTCGGGTCTTTAGTGTCACGGGTAACATAGATGGTTGCCAATCAGAGTTGTATCGGTTGGTCCTCATTGCCTCAGTAGCCCGCAGCCAGTTTACAGCCAGCTAAAAAGGAAGGAACTAGCTTGTGCAACCCAATGCGTTAAGGCCATCGGTCTGAGTGTAACTCTTCTTTCTTAGGCTACGCCTTTTATTTAAAAAAACTAATTTGGGGAGGTCTAATATAATATGTCGGACGTTAAACGCCTAGCCTAGCTAGTTGGAAGTTTAACATAACGGACCCCAAAACGTGGTGTATGTCATACTATTTTAAATATTGCGTGAAACGTGGGCGGGGTTTTGATCGACATTTCAACCAATGACAGTGGACGCTCCGGAGACCCGGGAGCGTGTCTATTTTGCTTGCAAGCTAATACCGGGAACAGAAGGGAAACTAAAAAAAAAAATAACTGTTGTTTGGGGTGCATAGAGAAACATTGGAACCAAAACGTAAATAGTTTACGTAAGTCTCAATTTACATACTCCGACCACAGAAATAATTATCCATATTGCTCGGTATTTATTATCTGGCGTTATACCTCATGGCCTGTTGTTACTGCTAAAGTTAGCTAGCCTACTGCCCTTGTTAATGAATGGGCGCATGTTATCTGAGCTAGCTAATGTACAAGCTAGTTCGTCTAAGTCCACTTTTATTGAAGACTTGGATATCTAAATCAAGTGCTAAAGTTGTATCGCTTAGATAATGTAAACCTGATATGTCATGCGTTAACAGTAGGTTAGCGAGTGGATGATTAGGCCGGCTAACTTAGTCTTAAGTTAACCATCGTTTGCATTTTCTATACTTGACAGCTTCTGGACCCTTACTTAACGTAAGCTCTCCAAATTGACGTTACCTAGCTGAACGTTTATGCTATGATATCACTGTCTTGACTATAAGTAGATATTAATGTCCAAACAATGCACTGTTTATAGACGTCATCTGTACTTACACACTAACGTTATACCAATACTGTTTGGGGGACTTCAGTCTTCGCCATGGACGCGGAGGGCTTTCAAGAGCTTTTGCAGCAGGCAGAACAGCTTGCAGCGGAGACAGAAGCAGTGTCCGAGTTGCCGCACGTCGAGAGAAACCTCCAGGAGATCCAGCAGGCTGGAGAAAGGCTGCGAGCCCGTACACTAACACGAACATCACAGGATACTGCCGACGTCAAAGCGTGAGTCCCCCAGTCAAAAGGGGTGTTCTATCTTCTTGGCAGATATGTCAGTGAGATGGATATGAAATTAACAAGCATTGGGTTGTTTACATTTGATGGTGCGGTCGATGTGTTCTCTCTGTGATGGACATGTATGTCTTCCTGTGATCACGCATTACAGATATTAGTGGTCCCCAAAAAATATATACTGAACCATGGTTCAGTGGCAACTTCATGCATAGTAAATTATATTTATATAGGTGAAAACTGTTGGAATGTTTAAGTCAATTTAGCCAATAGATGGTTATAAATATGAACTTTATTACAGGTAGGCCGCAAGGTGAAGCACGAAAAGTCCTTTAGAAAACGAATCCCGTTCCACTCACTGGCATCTACACAATCTTTAGCTTATAAAAAAGAACGAGTCGTGGTTAGTTACCAAAAAAAAGTTCGTCGCTGATTTTCCAGTCGATTGTCTATATGGCTTTGTTTTATGCAGAACTAGAGACTTCAGAGCGTAATAAGATTTTTGTCGGGAGCCGTGCCACGGTTCGACACGTGATCATGCTACACCAATGAGAAGGCTGCATTTGTCAACAGAATGGAAAAATGGCGGCTCCCGTGTTTAGAAACATCGTTAAAGATAGAGGAAAACATCCGAACATCCTCAAAAGTGGGCTAAATTAATTATAATTAGTGCTGTATAGATAGCCGCGTCCAAGAATAACAATGAGGCAAATATACGATGATGTTATTTTTATGTTAAGTCATTTACATCAAGTTTGACATACATGGGAATACCCACCGAAGAAATCAAGGCAAAGACTGTACTTCCTACGTCAGCTGAGGTGATCTTAACTATGAGAAATCATAGGCTTAGATGATACACAAGCAATTCCATGCAACATTGTAAGAACTCATGAGCATTTCTTAGAAATCACAAAGAAATGATGACATCGTCTGACAGATGAACAAAGACAAGAATTATGACTCTGGATGTCACTTCCACCAGCTCCAAAGGTGATCCTTGAGCTGGTTCACTGCCCCTGCAAAAACTATGTTTGCCTGCGAGTTTAACTAACTTTGACACTATGGATTTAAGAAAATGGGCAAAAACTTAAGGTGGCAACAACCACACACACACTCCACATACAAACACACACACCCCACATACAGTAGGCTACACACACATTTCACTCCACATCGACACATAGCCTACACACGCACACACACACTCACAGGTGAGATTTCATTCACAACAATAAACCCTCATTCCCCTATAACATTACAGCTCCACTCCCAGATTCTCTCTCTCCCACACACACACACTTACAGAAATACAATAATCATCCCAACTTTAGAAATCCAGCGAGGGGGTTGACTTTTCCTCATTGATCTGGAGCACTCACACCTAATTGTAAGCCCTGTCAGACCCTCGTTTGTAATTGTGATTAACATTAAATAAGGGTTAAATACATTATATCAATAAGACACAGAACAAAATACAGTAGTAATAAGGATGATAAGTACAACGGCCCAGTGGTTGAGAAACACTGCACTAGGACATCAAGTCTGAAATGCCATCAGCGGTTGCACAGTGAAGAAAAGCCACTTAAATGCTTGAATTCTGAAGTGTGAAGTTTGCCCTTCTCAAATACATATGTTGATACTCATGCCATGTGGAAAAACTTCTAAACAAGCTGGGTCTTTAAAACGTCACCTGATAGTACATGGCAGGGAAGGTCCACATAAATGTGCCTGACCTTTTATATGTTTACAATATGTAAAGGCATTTTCACTGGCATTTTCATATGCAAAAACATACTATGTGGGAAAACATTTACAAGGTCTTCAACTCTGTTTGTGTGTGTGTGTGTGTGTGGAAGAGAAGACTGGAGAGAAGCCTCGTGAAGGTGCCCAGTGTGTGCACACTCACACTCACACACATGCACATCCTCATATAGGCTGTAAGGTGAACCCTGTTTCCGTTTTAACCCGCTACACTGTCTGGCATCTACAGATGTGGCAGTCATTGCTGTAAGTGTGCAGACAGATTTGCCATGCACTTTATATGTTTTCACAGGGACTGGCAACAGGACATGTATCATTGACATTACCAAGGTGTCATCAGCTCTTGGAACCAGTGTGTGTTCAGCCTTGATCGGAATTCAAACATTCTATGGGTGTGACTCCACAAGTGCCTTTTATGGCAAAGGAAAAAGAAAGACATTTTCTGTTGCATGTAAGAAAGATGAGTACCTAAAGGCTTTTAAAAGTTTAGGTACTAACTTAAACTTGGAGCAGTCAACATTTGCATTTCTTTGCCAGTATGTATGCCACTTATATGATCAGTCGGCTGCTGATAATGTAAATAAAGCTAGGTTCAAGGCTTTCTGTATGACATCATCAGCCTTGCCAGAATTATCCATTCCCCCTACCACTGATGCCCTCCATCAGCACTGCAAAAGGGCAAACTACCAGGCTGCAATAATGAGGTCCTGTCTCAAACATAATATAAGTGCTCCATCACCTGCTGGATATGGTTGGCAAATAGAGGATGGGAACTTCACGTCACCTGGATGACTAGAAATCCAGCCCCTGACAGTGTTTTGCATGTGATACACTGTGGCTGCAAAGGTGCCTGTGAGACAGACAGATGTTTTTCTGCAGGATTGTGTTGCATGTAGTTGACCTATGTCGTTGCTGTAGGAACTGGAAGATAACTGTCCTGACACTGACACTAACAGTGAGGACTGAGTGTCCCTAATCTGTTATTTCTTATTCAGTTTTGTACAGTTTTATTTATCATATTTCATGTTTCATGAAGAGGGTTTTTATGGTTCATTAGTGTTGTTTTCATTTGTGGAAGAATGAATGAATTAATGAATGAACAAACAGATGGTCATTGGTATTTACAATTACTGCCTTTTATTGATACATGGAGGTTTATTTGTCACATACATAAAAATACTACTGTTTTTTTCTGTGCGAGTGTGGAGAAAGAAAGATCAAGAAATATTTTTCATCAATAGCAAGAGGGAGTTTAAAGAGCAGTGTGTGAAAAAAGGTGTAATTGATGTTTTATAGTCATTGTGTGTGTTTAGGATAAGGAATGCTTGAGGAAAGAAGCTCCTCCTCAGTCTCTCTGTTCTGGTCTTGTAGCAGCAGAGACGTTTGCCTGACCTCAGTGTTTTGAAAAGTCCATGGTCAGGATGTTAGGAATCCTTTACAATACCTTGGGCGCTGGTAGGTAGGTCTTCTCTTGCAGGTCTCCTGCAGAATATGGAGAGATGCTCTGATGATTCGGTGCTGCAGTCACAGGCTGTACAGTTCCCATACCAAGTGATGCTGTCAGGACACACAGCTGATGGTGCTGAACTTCCTCAGCTGATGTAGGAAGTACAGTCTTTGCCTTGATTTCTTCGGTGGGTGTTCACAGTCCATGTAAGATCTTCAGTAATGGGTATTCCCACGTATGTCAAACTTGATGTAAATAACTTAACATAAAAATAACATTATCGTATATTTGCCTCATTGTTATTCTTGGACGCGGCTATCTATACAGCACTAATTAGAATTAATTTAGCCCACTTTTGAGGATGTTCGGATGTTTTCCTCTATCTTTAACGATGTTTCTAAACACGGGAGCCGCCATTTTTCCATTCTGTTGACAAATGCAGCCTTCTCATTGGTGTAGCATGATCACGTGTCGAACCGTGGCACGGCTCCCGACAAAAATCTTATTACGCTCTGAAGTCTCTAGTTCTGCATAAAACAAAGCCATATAGACAATCGACTGGAAAATCAGCGACGAACTTTTTTTTGGTAACTAACCACGACTCGTTCTTTTTTATAAGCTAAAGATTGTGTAGATGCCAGTGAGTGGAACGGGCTGAAACGAAAACCGTGTTCACCTTACGGCCTAAGGCTCAAGACCCACATGGTAAATAACAATACATACAAACAATACATTACCTAGATCACATGTGTCAAACTCAAGGCCCGCGGGCCAGATACGGCCCGCCAAGCGAGTTCATCCGGCCCCCCGGCTCCTCTGAATGATGCAAAAAGTTTCATTGATTGGAATGGGCCACGGTGTAATTTTATTTGGCCCGCCAGATAATATCTAATGTCTATCAGACCTGTCCTGCCACGGTCGTCGGTATGTCGCACACACCACCAAAACTGCAAGTCCCACAATGCACTTCAATAAATATTGAATATGCCGGACCTCGACTTGGACGCAGTTTTTAATTTTGGCCCTCTGTGTATTTCAGTTTGACACCCCTGACATAGATTATAAAGTTGTCTTCTCAGTGATGATGTCCCTGAGACATTGAGGCATGTCTACTCTAATGCCTCTGCTTTGTGATTTCATAGGTTATATAACATTCTCTCTCTCAGCTGTGTAGTTTGACATGGTATAACATTTCCCCCAGGGTTCCCTATCATAGTCTGTCAGCTGATAGACATTTGTTGTCTACAAGCAAATTATGAATGTGAAGTAATTTCACCTCACTCGTCTGCATTGCTGACTGGTTAGACACTGCTCCAGGATCAGCTGCATGGATGTAGTCCTGCACCTTGAGCTGCCTCATAGAAAGTCTTTGATGCTGAATGCTTCCTCTTTTAAGTTATCATTTACATTGAGTAATTTAGCCGAAACTTTTGTCCAAAGCGACGTACAGGGAGAGAAAAGTCAAGCTTCGACCAAAAGAGACCTAGTGTAACAATAAATACTACTTTGCATAAGAATAATAATATAAAAAAAAGAACTAGAAAAGAAGTTCAGGAATGTAACTGCTGTAAGTGCAAGCTAAGCACTTGTCGAAGTGCCAGTTAGGAAGAGGTGCTCTCTAAGAGTTGGGTCTTCAAAAGCTTCTTGAAGGTAGAGAGGGACGCCCCTGCTCTGGTAGTGCTAGGCAGTTCGTTCCACCAATAGTTATCCCTATAGTCGTGCTATGTCAGTGCCATGTTATAAGGTTTTCCTTGAGAAAGCGGGAAGATTAATAATGTGGGGGCATCTTTAATCTGACATGCTTATAACAATTGGTTTAACCATAATATTTTTCAGCGATTCAAATGAGAAGCTATAGCAGAAATTATTCTGGAAATACTGAGTCACTGATATCTTTTTTTCGAGTCTGTGTGTGACTTTTTTTGAGTCTGTGTGCGACTATATCAGTGCTTTAAAATCCCACTCTTCTCTTTTCTCTCCTCAGGTCTATTCTGTTGGGCTCCAGGGGTCTTGACATCTTCCATATCTCACAGCGTCTGGAGAGCCTCAGTGCAGCAACCACCTTTGAGCCCCTCGAGCCAGTGAAGGACACGGACATCCAGGCAAGGCAGCACTACATCACAAACCTTCAGGAGCTGTGTGAACTTTTCAGTCTAGTTCAGAGAGAGCCTATGAACAAGGCTTTTTGGCCAGACACACATTCACTTCACAAATCCGAGCGAAAGCTGTGCTGGGAGGAATAGGTAGATGAAACCAGGCTAGCTATAAACCACAGGTACAAAAATATCACCATAGACAGCACCCATAACTTCCTGCTCCGCTGGGATATCATTTACATTTACGTTTAGTCATTTAGCAGACAGTTGGCGACAGTGGTACAGGAGGTAGAGAAGTCGTTTAGTAATCAAGTAATCAGAAGGTTGCTAGTTCAATTCCCTGTCGAATCGTCCTTGATCAAGACACTGAACCCCTAATTGCTCCTGATGTGCAGTGTGTCATCAGTGTAAATGTGTATACATGTGTAAGTCGCTTTCAGGTGTCTGCTAAATTACTAAATGTTAATGTAGCAGACGCTTTTGTCCAAATCAACGTACAAGGGAGATATCAGATCATGTTGAGGGCTGTGGATATCAATGTCCAATGATCTGCTCAGCATATGAATGTATCTTATTCCCAGTGGTACACTTAAGGGCCATGGGGTAATTGAATATCAAGCAATACTAGTCGTCAAGGCTCCGGTGAGATGATCTGCTTTCCCTGTGTTTGATATGGAACAATCTTTTGATGGAAATATGATTGGCATTTCCAAACTTTTCTTTTTCTTTGGTGCAAACCCATATTGCAAATGTGCACACACTGGCGAATTGTCACCCAGAGCTGAACTGTAGCCCATAGAGGCACACCTTGCCAGAAAGGGAGGGTTTCCTGTGCAGAAATTGTTGTTTGCTACAGGTACATATGGAGTGTCAAACCTTTACATATTTACCCAACCTTAACTGCTGAGACAGTAGCCATGATTATTATTTCGTCAGGCGTATATAACACCTGGTTGGTCACAGCTGTGTGCACATATTTGTGATATTATACAGTACCAGTGAAAAGTTTGGACACACCTTCTCAAAATTTGAGAAGTCTTTTCTTTTATCATTTTCTACATGGTAAATAACACTTTTCTTGTTTAGTACATCATTCCATATGTGTTCTTTCATAGTTAAAATGTCTTCAGTATTAATCTACAATGTAGAAAATAATTAAAGTAAAGAAAACAATTCTCCAAAAATTAGAAGGTGTGTCCAAACTTTTGACTGGTGCTGTATATGGAGCCTATATGGAACTGGTCTCCCTCCATTGTCATACCCTGGCATTTTGTAATTGCCATTAAGAAGAATCTCCTACCTAAATGAACCTCTCTCTGTAGAATCGAGCTTAATAGCCTTGGCATTACTTGGCCGTCTTCTCTGACTGTTCAGATTCAGGCAAGTAGGGCTAAATCTCCATAAGAGAGAGTTGATGAATGATTACTTTGGTAATGAGGATTATCAGATTAATTAGCACATTTTATTTGTTTTGAACTTGCAATAACGTTTCTGTACTCATGGTGGCAGTGCAAGCGCTAGCACAGCTAATTGGTTGATGTATGTGCATTACTCTGGACCGGGGATGAGCTGCCAGATAGTCACACACTGTTCAAAGGGTGATTTCCTTACATTTATAAATTAGACTGTGGGTTCACACCATAATAATAAAGGTTAATGTCAACTGTTATGTATAGAGGAGAATGTAGAGTGTAAGGCCTATATTGCTTCGCAGGGAAAGGAATGAAGGAGTGGTTTGAGGTTACGTCCTGAATTTATCATTTTCTTTGCTGTGACATTACATTATGACTCAAGCCTCAATGTCATTTCAGACCTAATAGATACAAATGATCGACCTCTCAATCCAGTTATTCATGTTCCATCAAAATGTTTTTGCCATTTTATGGCTGAGGACATTTTGTGCCAAGTAAAACTAAGGCTATGTCCTAGATCTCAGGCTAAAACGACGTGTATCTATGAAGAGATGTGTGTCAGTAATATATTTAAAACAAAACTCTTTAGGGCATTTGGAAAATACCTCAGGCTCCACCGTGTACTTGCCAGGACACTGTGTCCTTTATCGCGTCTCAGTCTATTTGAGATGAGATGCGTTTCACAGGCCTTATAAAAATGACTAGCCTGTGATGGTGCAGTTTTTATGCCGAATCTCTGAATGTTCATGTGTGGTCCGTTCTTCGTTTACTCCGCAATAATTTCACAGCTGTGTTTGGACAGGGTTGAATTCCCAATCGTGACGCATTCTTTAGAGAAGACTCAATGCGTGGCGGAAAGCAGCAGTATTACAAACAGGCCGGAAAACATGAAAATTATATCAGCAAGTTAACATGTAAGCGTGGCAACCGTAGTATAAGCGTAATAATGGACGCTTGGTGTTGAGGACGCGTCGCCGTGTGTTGTTTTCTTCAACCCAAGCACTGTGTCGGCTGATTTCCCTTACTCATGACACACATGCTTCCCAGGCTTTCAGGTTGGTGATGCTGAGACTGCAGGGACTCTCAGGCATCGCCCAAAGCCCCTCGTCCGACATCTCATATTCAGGGTGCATGTTGTGGACAAGAATATGCTAATACAGCCCTTGAACAGCATACTGTACTCACTCTCACTCTCACTCTCCCTCGCTCTCCCTCGCTCTTTATCTTACTCTTTCTCTCTCCCTACCTCCCTCCCCCTCTCTCTTTATCTCACTCTTTCTCTCTCCCTCTCTCTCTCTCTCCCTCCCTACCTCTCTCTTTATATCTCTCTCTCTCTCTCTTTTTATTCTCTCTTCCTCTCTCTTTGTGTGTGCACATATGTGTGTGAGTGCTTAGAGTTGTGCACCTAAGCTCTGCTAGCTTAGAGATGTAAAGGTAGGGTAGAGAAGGAGGTGGGGGGGGGGGCCCTTGGTTGGTGTGTGTGTGTGGGTATTTCTTTTCTGTATTTGATTGCCCTTGTGCCTGACCTTGGAAGGGCTAAAGAGGCCAGAGATAGAGCTGTGATTGAACTGTTTAAATTAACTCCAGTCATCAGCTCGGAGGTCAGTGATGCGGCTCTGCGGATTAAAGCTCAATGCCTCTGTGTGCTAGTGTGGGCTTACGTGTCTGCTGTATCCCTTTAAGGATTTTTGTGTGCCTGTGCTGGTCAGACCGTCTGCTATTTCTACCAAACTCCGCTCTATAGTGTGTTTCCCACATAAGGCAGGCCATGGGTTTGTCATGGGGGCAGTTCATTTTCTATAGTAATATAGATCCCAGATATCTCTTTGACATAATCATTTGTGACCATCCAGACTTGAATGAATGAATGAAGGAAAGCACTTGGAATGCTTTTCTTGATATCTAGAGAATTTCACATACATTGTAGGCTACTCACGCCAACACCCAACCTATAGCATCCAGGTTAACGTATAGCCGCCATCTAGATGATCCGACCACAGCCAGGCTCACTGCCTGTGTCAGAGCCATAGTTTGCCTTGACAGAGCCACAGTTTGCCTTGACAGAGCCAGAGTTTGCCATGACAGTGCCTTGACAGAGCCACAGTTTGCCATGACAGTGCCTTGACAGAGCCAGAGTTTGCCATGACAGTGCCAGAGTTTGCCATGATAGTGCCTTGACAGAGCCACAGTTTGCCATGACAGTGCCTTGACAGAGCCACAGTTTGCCTTGACAGAGCCAGAGTTTACCATGACAGTGCCTTGACAGAGCCACAGTTTGCCATGACAGTGCCTTGACAGAGCCACAGTTTGCCTTGACAGAGCCAGAGTTTGCCATGACAGTGCCTTGACAGAGCCACAGTTTGCCATGACAGTGCCTTGACAGAGCCACAGTTTGCCTTGACAGAGCCACAGTTTGCCATGACAGTGCCTTGACAGAGCCATGAGCTGGTCTGCCCTCTGGATGGTGAGGTGGCTTGCAAAGCCGGAGTGGCTGTGGCAGCAACCAGAACGCCAGGCGCCATCCCCGTCTGGCCTCTTGCCCGTAAAACACTGCCAGCTGTTTATGCGAGTGCCCAGCCAAGGACAACGCACTTCTGTCCAATAGGGATCAGGGGTAGAATCCGTGCGCTTTTATAATTGTCAGGTTTCTTGTCGTGTTTGATTTGGTCATTAATATTTTAAATGTGGAAGGTGACCAGGATGACAAATTCAACTGTGTACTCTGAGCACTGTACAGCAATTAGACAATCTTACCTGAACGCAGAGTGGACACGTTTCTTCATCAGACAATAATAGTATGCCCCCGTGACCTTTTGTGCCGTGCGACAGAAATGAAACTCTGACCCTTCAGTGCTGTTCCTGCCTCTCAGCGTGGCCCACGCTCTGCTGGCGCTCTGTGCATTGGACTTTTCTATAGGCGTTAGCATCTCACTGATGGAATTATTGTGACAAGGCAGCATTCGCCTTCAGATTATACGTATAATGGAGTAGAAGCCTTCTCAGTGTCCTATTTCATCCTATTTACTGATTGACTAGCAAGATGAATAGATGTTATACTCTCTTTTTTTCATGGTTATAATCTGGAGTTATCAGTTTTACAAGCCAGTACCTTAAAGCATCGTGGTATCTGTGTGTAAAGGCCTTACCATAGGAGCTAGGAGGGCTTTATATTTACCTTCACATGTATTCGATGGGGAGGACCATCGTGAAGACTTCACATAACTTTGGTGAGGACCTTAGAGAAACCCGTACAAGTGCACAGCAAGTATGTCAGAGTTGCTTTCAGACATGATGTTAAGTTAGGAGAACAACGTCAGAATCACCATCACTGCTGTTGATCTAGGGACATAAGAGAAGCCTAAACACATGCTAAGAGAAGAGGTTGTTGATAGCAACCTTGTTTAAAGCAGAGGGAAACAGAGTAACCTTTACACATACTAAGAGACATAGACATTAGGGTAGCCAGCACGTGTGTCATTGACAGCCTCCTATCAATCATATGGCTTCGGTGTGATGTGCTTCATACAGCTGCTTGGTACAGAAACGAACTCTTTTTGTTTGTCAGACTCCATCTTGGTGAGCGAGTGAGAGACAGGGAAGTGGCATCCTCTGTTGACTCATCAGGATGCATTATTGATCACACCCCCCCACCCCCACCCTCCACCCTGTTGGTCGTATTCTAAATAGCCTGACTCTTCCTCCCTCTTCCTCCCCTCGTCCACCTTCCCCTAGCTGTGTATACCCATCCCCCAGCCTGCCAGACCCAGCCTCTTCCTCTCTTACGGGAAGTGCACTTAGCGTCTGGCAGGCTCGGCCTCTATCGCTGGCTTTGTTTTTGAGTGCTCACACTTAGCTCCGAGCTCCCCAACGTGCTCGGATCCTATTCCCTATTGCCCATACCCAGAGCCGCAATGGCCGACCCCATGAGGGCTCCTCAGATCATCGGTTTCGTTAGCTTATTCCCCTGGTAACCCTTTCCACCACAGTCTTGTGTTGCCAAGGTGTGTGCATCTGTGGATGCATGTTCTGTAGGATGTTCTGATGGATGTATAGATATGCGTTGGCTACGTATCAGTGTTATGTAAGCTGTGTATGCGTATGGTGGGCGTTGAGTGTGTGATTGAGAGTGAGAGTGGCGCTGGTCTGGACTGCGTTATGTTGCAGCTGCTGCGGTCGCTGCTGCTTTGTGTGTTCTCGTGCATGCCTGAGGACAATGTAAATCCCTGCCACCGATACTGAGGCGTACAGTAGCTAGATGCTCTGGTCCCTACGGGAAGGGAATGGAGCATGACGTGTGTGTGTGTGTGTGTGTGTGTGTGTGTGTGTGTGTGTGTGAGACGGTGTGTTCACAGGCGTGGGTGGGCGCGGACTCTTGCGTGTGTTCTGTTTGACCGTGGACCATGTGCAATTACTGTATGTAGAATATGATTGCTTTGTGTGACCTCTGTGCCATGTGTGCACAAAGTCTGTCCACGATTGGACGATCACAAGCATACACTTTTACAGCAGCTTCGAATGGAATGAGCACGCCTCATGCTGCGGCCATTACAGGTTTACAGACAGAGAGAGAGAGAGAGAGCATGAGAGTGAGCTACAGACAGAGAGAGAGGGGGAAAGAGAACAAGAGAGTGAGATACAGACAGAGAGAGAGAGAGGGGGATGGAGAGAGCGAGAGAGTCAGGTACGGACAAAGAGAGAGATGGAGAGCGAGAGATGGAGAGAGAGTGAGATACAGACAGACAGACAGAGAGAGAGAGAGAGAGAGAGAGAGAGCTGTAGAGAGTGAGGGAGTCATATATGGACAGAGAAAGATGGAGAGTGAGAGTGAGATACAGACAGAGTGAGAGAGGAAGAGAGAGAGTGATATGGACAGAGGGAGGAAGAGAGAGATGGGTGGGGAGGGAAAAGGAAAAGAAATGAAGATGAGAACTAGAGTGATGGAGAAATGTGCACAGAGCGAGAGGGAGGAAGAGAGTCAGAGCATGGACAGAAACAGAAATCTGAAGCGTGCAGACTGGGCGAGAGAGGAGAGAGAGAGGAGAGAAACTATTACAGGATGCATAGAGCTTGCCCAAGAACTAAAATGGCGGCGAACAAGCAGTGCTTCCTGTCTCTCTTTCTCGCGCTACATATATCGCACTCTCTTTTTTCTTTCTCACGCTTTCCCTTTCTCTCTCTCTCTCTCTCTCTCTCTCTCTGTCTCTGTCTCTCTCTCTTTTGCCCTCTCTGTCTCCCTGTCCCTCACTTTTTCTCACTCTGTATCTCTCCCTGTATCTCTCCCAGTTTCTCTCGTTGGGTACCACTGTCCCTTTTTCTCCCGCACCCACACCCTCTCCATCCTCCATCTTTCCCGTCTCCCAGTCCCCTACCCCCACTCACATTGCCCCCCCACCCCCCCACCCCAGGCATCCCTCTGGTCTGGGCACTGGGATGAGCTCAGCCTGGAGAGCAGAGAAAAAGACGGACAGAAAGAAAGAAAGAAAGAGAGAAAGAAAGAAAGAGGGGATGCGAGAGGAAATAACTGCACAGGGACAGCCCCTGCCTCTCACTCAGCTGACTGACTGACTGTGTGTGTGTGTGTGTGTGTGTGTGTGTGTGCGTGTGTGTGTGTGCGTGCACGCTGCTGCTGATGCTGTGTAGGCAGACAGAGCGTGCCTCTTATTAACTAAACATGATCCTTAAGAGGATTATTAGCCCACTTTCTGGACAGGATGTCGGAAGCCATCAAGAGGGGTGGGGAGGAGAGGGGGCCGAGGGAGGGAGAAAAAAAATCCATTACCATAATTGCATTGCGCTTGGGGAGGGAGAAAGAAAGTGAGGGAAAGAGGGAAGGATGCAGAGAGATGTATAAAAAAGGAAGAAAACGAGTGGGACCGAGAGAGTAGAATGGCAGGGAGGCTGGAGAGGAGGGGTAAAGGGGGAGGGGGTGGCTGATGGAGAGGGAGAAAGAGAGAGGGAGAGAGAGAGAGGGAGGGAGAGCGAGAGCAGCAGACAGCGGAGGTTGAATAATCGCCGCCTCCTCTGCTCTCCTCCCCCCCCCCCCCTCCCCATCTCTCCATCTCCCCTCCCCCGTCTCAGAGCTGAGTTGGTACATTCCGGCTCCCACAATAAAAGCGGCTCCCAGTCAGCCCTCCTTGTGGCACATATGAGTTCTGAGTTCAGACCACTCGGCCGCCTCCGAGGTGGCAGCAGCAGGAGCAGGCGGCGGGCAGCGGTGCCAGGGCAGGGCCCCCCCCCTTCGTTTAGCACTGCGGGTCAGACGGCTCCCCAGAATGGTGCCGACCCAGCCCTGCGGACCCCCAGTGCTCTAGCTGGGGGTGGCACAGTGGGGCGCGGGCGCGGGGGCGGTGGCGGCGGCGGCGACGAAGGCTCTGAGACCGGTCTACCTGCGCCCAACCCCTCCCCCTCCCCCACTCCTCTCTCTGCCAGGTTGAGACACAGCACGAGTGAGTATTGCTGCCACATACATGCATGCCTGTCTATACACACGCCCCACGCACACGCACACACACACACACACACACACACACACACAGACAAGCATGCATGATGGCTGATCACAGACTGCTCAGTAAGGCATTGGAGTACTTTCGGTTTAGTGTGTCAATGTGTGTGTGTCTGTGTGTGTGTGTGTGTGTGTCTGTGTGCGGGTTTGGGGCGGGGGGGGGGGTGGGGGGGGTTGATTGTCATGTATGAATATTTCGCACACACACACACATGCACACGCACACACAGGAAGTGAAGAGGTTAAGGGTGGGGTTCTTTTTTTCTTTTCTGGCTTCATTGTTTGAAGTGAAATGGACAGAGAGGGAGGGATGGAGAGTGAAAGAAAGAAAGAAAGAAAGAGAGAGAGAAAGAAATAGTAAGAGACTCTGGTCTCGGTAGAGGTCAGCCTTGCCTCATTTTAACTGGACCAGGGAGCATCTCAGGCGAAGGTAAATCAGGAACACTGCCTGCCTGCATGACGGTGGGGGGGGGTTGTTTCACATGAGTGCATCGTACGGGTACAAATCTATATGTTCATATGTATGTATATGTGCTATTTAAACTGAATTGTGTATGTATGAACCAAATGTAACCTGGAATAGGTATTATTTGGTCATTTTGAGTGACCGCAGTGCGCGCCGCTTCTTGTGAATTTCACGAGAAGAAATTCAATGGGGAAGTAGGTGTGATGTTAATCTGTAATCACGGCCAAAAAAAAGCCGTGTCGACTGAGGTTTCTGTTTCTTGGAATGTATGGTGTAACGAGCTCTTGTGTAAGACATGTATGATGTGTGACACAGGCATGTGCGGAGATGCACGTCTGCTCAGTGCTCACAGGCTCAGGGGTTCCGCAGACGACGAGGGGTAGTTGAAGAGGGGGAACCCCTCGAATGCCTTCTTTTATAGAACTGTAAATTCTGCTGTATAGATTTAACTATGGGGAATACGAGGAGAAGAAATGTGGCTGAACGTTTTGGAAAAAAAGGGGGGAACCATCTGGCTATGTGGGTTACGGGTCATTTCCCTCTCACCTGCGAAGAGGTTTCATGTCTGCACATTCGCTCAGACCGCACTTAAGGTCTTCATTCAGGCTCTGTTTGTTGTATTTAATTGTAAAAAATCAGAAAAATTATTTTCGCCTACTGAGCGTACAATGGCGGTTTATGACCGGCCCTTTACATGAGTGCGGGGCGGAATGCGTCACTCGCCCCATCCTTGCCCTGGCATGACCACAGTCGAGGGGGGGGGGGAGAGACGCAGGTATCCAGGAGTCCTCCTCTTCTCCGTCCCCCGTCTCCGTGCCTTTTCTTCTCGAGCACACGTGAAGCACCTCTTCAGGGGTCTGACCTGAGCTCCGCCGGTTAAAAATAGCTCCATTGTACGCTCCTGGGGTGCAAACTGGGTTGAACCTGTTCTGGTGAGGACGGGGAGATGGGGAGGTGGGGCGCCTGATCGGCCTGAGGGGGGCGCTCCTCTCCCTCTTTCTTTCCATCTCTCTCTCTCTATCTCTCGTTCCTTCTCTCGCTCTCACTCTCCTTTTCTCCCCCCCCTCTCTCTCTCTCTCCCTCTCTCTGTCACCCCCTCTGTCTCCCTTTTTCTCTCTCTCTCTCTCTATCTCTCTCTCACTCTGTCACTCTGCCTCAGACGCTCGGGATGTGAAAGGGTGCAGTGACTGAGCAAGAAACGAGAAGAAAGCGATGGAGACGAGAGACATTTAAAACATTTAAGATGAAAGGAGCGCCTGAATGTTCTCATTTGCATCAGAGAACCTATTCCTTTGTCAGAAATGAAAGAAATCGTCGTCATATATAGCATGTAGAAAAGGCAGCCCTTGAATCAGGCCCACATGACTGCACCCACATGACACACAAACCCACGCACACACACACACACACACACACACACACACACACACACACACACACACACACTCGCTCTACCCCCACCCGCAGGCTCGCTTGCTCCACAGGCTACGGTTTTGTTCACACTTGTCATTTAGGCGCCTGGGTTCCCGCGGAAGTAATAAATCCATCCCTCATTTGCAGCTGTCAATCAAAGTTTGATGGGGGAGCGTGGGCTGGAGAGGAAGAGGAGACTGCAGATGTGGCGATGGTTTCAGGCAGGGTGGGGGAGGGGGGGAGGAGGGGAGGCTAAGAGGAAGACACAAGGCTTTGGGGGTTGAGCGGGTTTCTGTGGGGGGGGGGTGGTGGGAGGGGTATGGGGTTTGTAGTTGACAGTGCTCTCGTCTGACCTGGAGATGACAGTCACTCGGGGGGGGGGAAGGGAGAGGGCATGGGGAGTAGGATGACGAGGTTGGGTAAAGAGCATCGTCTTCATCACATCCCATCATTCCAGCCCACCATGATGAAGGCTGAGGAAGGAAGGGTGTGGCGCAAAGATAGTAGTAACATCAAACACACACAGGCACACACACACATGGACACACACACACACAGGCAATACAACCACACAATATGCTCCCTCACAAAGACACACACACACACACATATCCGCATACACACACGTACACACGCACACACGCACGAACACACACACAGGGGATGTAAAGGGAATGACAGGCGGTAGAGTCTTGGGCATCAGCTGACTGACATCTGTTCCGTACTGGTGTACCTCTTTTTGGTAACTCTGGTTCACTGGGTCATTTAACCACTCTTGCTTTCTTTGCTTTTTTTTTTCGTAACGTTTCGTATCGCAGATTTGCGTCGTCATCCTCAGCCCCACCCAAAAAGATTTGTGCGTCTTTTTTCTTCTTCTTTCTTTCTTTCGCTCTCTTTCACTTTATCTGCACCTTCCCTTTTTTTTTTCTCCACTCACTCTCGCTTTCTCTCCTGTCATCCTCTCTTGTTCTCTCTCTCTCGCGCGCGCTCGCTTCACATTTTGTTCTGTCCTTCACTCTTTCTTCACTCGCTGCTATCTATTTTCGTTCATTTCTATCTCCCCTCCATCACGTTCTCCCTCGTTCATTTATTCTCTCGCTTTCTTTCTCTCGTTCAATCGTGTTCTCACTCGCTTTTCTGCCTCGCTCTCCACTCCGTCTTCACCACTCTCTCGCCAAGGCGTCCCCCACCCCCACTCTGATACGGCTGCCAGTGCCTCTCCCAACCCCCAGACAGTTTGCAGTATGCCTGCCTGCGTGACTGTGTGTGTGTGTGTGTGTGTGTGTGTGGATACGGCTGTGTGCGTACATGCGTGTGTGTGTGCGTGTGTGTGTGCATATGTGCATGAATGTGTGTCCAAGCGTGTTTGCATGCATGTGTGTATTTGCGTGCTTGCGTATGCATGTACGTGTGTGTCTGTGTGTGTGTGTGTGTGTGTGTGTACGTTACTGCCCACGGCCCTGCCTACATGCAGGGAAGCAATATGAGTAAATGGATGTGTGTGCAAATGTACTCGTGTACATGTGTGTGTGCGCCATCAGTCACAAGTCAATGACACAGCATCTTTTCCCATTAGTCCAACACAATTAAGTTGCAGTAGAGGTGTGAACTCAAATGACCTTATAATGCTGTGAAGTTGTATAAATTCATATACTCGGGTCTCTGAATTATATGTTCATTCGGCCGTCTTTTAAAACACGTAAAAGTGGAGCCCTGCGCCCGCGGTGTCTTTGTTCGCTCAAAAGCGAGGCCGGTTCTCCGCCGACGCCCCACATTTCCAGCTGATTTGAATCTGCACGCCGAGCGGCACTGAAGAAGCACACAAACACACTCTCTCTCACACACACACACACACACACACACACACACACACACACACACACACAACTCTGGAGCCGCCTGGCCCTGCAGCGGCGAAACACTAGATGGAAAAAGATGAGCAGCAAGCTGAAAAAGCGTTATATAGGGCGTGTCCATGAGACGCCTCAAAGCCTCCCGGCTTCATTAAGCTCTTTTACAGAAGGACCTGGTGTCTAGAAACGGCTTTTACATTTTTACACACACTCACAAACAGAAAGAGTCATCTTGGAATCCGTCGTTTATTTCGTTGCCCCAATATTTATCGGTGTATTTATTTATCTGATCTCTGGAACATTCCAGAAGACGTGAGACGCACATAGGAGGCAGATTGGGCCGTTGCGCATAGCTGCGCCCATTTCAGCTCGCGTTAGATGCCTGAGAGGAATAATGTTCAACGTACATTTTTAGCTGTGCTGGTGATAATGATAGTGATTCTCCACTGATTGCCTGTGGTGCTAGCAGCCAGAAAGCAAGAAAGTGGGACGGACGGACGGAGGGAGGGAGGGAGGGAGGGAGGGAGGGAGGGAGGGAAGAGTGTGAGAGAGAGAGAGAGATGGATGGAGAGGGGGAGGCAGGCAGGAAAAGAGAAGTAGATAAGTAAGAAATTGAAAAAGAGAGAAAGAAAGAAAAATTGTGGGGCACAGAGGGAAAGAGTGATAGAGGAAGAGAGAGAGAGAGAGAGAGAGAGAGAGAGAGAGAGAGACGGGGAGGAGGGAGAGAGAGATAGAGAGACAGGGAGAGAGAGATAGAGGAAGGGAGAGAGAGACAGGGGGAGGGGGAGAGAGAGACAGGGGGAGGGAGGGACAGACGGGGGGATGGAGGGAGCGGAAGAGAGAGACAGAGAAAGAGACGGGTAGGGAAGGAGAGAGAGAGATAGATAGAGGAAGAGAGAGACAGAGAGAGAGAAAGAGAGACAGAGCGACAGGAGGAGGGAGGGAGAGGGAGAAGGCTCTTCGGGCACTGGAGTGGAAAGTAGGCTGCAGCGAGTCCTAACCCCCGGCCATGTTTCTCCTCACAGGGCTTCCTGAAGAACGAGAGGGACAATGCCCTGCTCTCTGCCATCGAAGAGTCCCGCCGCAGGGTGAGTGGAAGTCCATCCCTCCTCATTCATCCTTCCCTCCTTCAATCCTTTCTTCCCTTCATTCTTTCCTTCCCTTCTCCTGTCCATACATCCATCCTTCCCTTCATTCTTTCCTTCTCTGCTCCTGTCTATACATCAATCCATTCTCTCCCTCTTTTTGTCTTCTTCTGCTTGCCCATCCATCCATACATCCATCCTTCCCTTCATTCTTTCCTTCTCTGCTCCTGTCCATACATCAATCCATTCTCTCCCTCTTTTTTTCTTCTTCTGCTTGCCCATCCATCCATCCACCCATCCATCGTTCTGTTTTTTTCCTTTCCTTTTCTCCTTTTTTTCCCTATCCTATCCAGTCTCTTGAAGTCCCTTTGCCCCACCCTGTTTATTCACATGACCTCCTCGTTCCCCTCCAGTGAGCCATAGCCTGGCCACACAACCTCCCAACACACACACACACACACACACACACACACACACACACACAAAATCTTCCCCAGTTTATAAGAAATGGACAGAGATAGATAAAGGAGGTGAGGGAATAGCCAGACCCCCCCGCCCCCCACCCACCCCCAGGTCAATAGCCATTATGGGTCTATTCCTCTCATCAGGGGTACCGAAATAGAAAGTACTCACCTGTTATCTGTGGCCTGTGCTGGAGGTCAATACCTCTCTCATTCCTCTCCTGTGCTCTCCTCTCCCCTCTCGTAGTCCTCATTACAGCCCACAGAACCCCAGCTAATGTCCTTCTCCACTCGCTGTTTCCTGACCCTGTTACACACACACACACACACACACACACACACACTCTCACACACACTCACTCATACTGTTCACATGCAATTTCATACACCACACACTCATACACAAGGTGATTAGACACACTCACACCATTCCTACACATAGAACCACTGCACTGCTGATGTGCCCCACCCCACCCAGATAAAGTGATCAACCCGAACCATTCGAAACCATTCGAAATGGGATAATACAATTTTCCTGGTCCGGCCTTGATAACCGCACCCTGGAAAATTGCTCCGGGGGGGGGGAAACAGAAAGGAGAAAAAAAAAGGCAGGAACGGGTATTGCAAGGCGCCATTTTCCCCACTAAATGAATTGAGAGTGCGCATACCCACTCCCCTGATAAGGGCCGAGTGCGTTTACCATGACAAAAGGAAAGTGTTGGAGGCTGTAATTGTCTTAGGCATGTGGAGGACCGTACTGGACCCTGTGAACCCAGCCCTTCAGTGCACCTCCGCACGTTGCCTCTTCTGCCTCACGCTTGCCCCGATTGGCTCACCTTGGGCTAATATTAGCCCTCTCCAGTCCCCCGCCGAAATCATTTCTTTTTCTTCCGCTGCAGTTTTGAGCCCATTTAATTAGGCACACGTGCAATTATCGCAAGGCAATCCACAGGGACGGCGAAAAATAGACAGAGGCCTATAGATTTAATCAGGTTGTTGGCTAAATCTGTAGCAGCCGTGGCTACAGACCCACTTACGACACACGCCACCACGTTCCTTACCCACCTTTAGTCACACACACACACACGCACACACACGGCTTAGCTTCACAGGACTAGACCCACTTTAAGACCTTGCATGCCCATGAAGTTGCTCTCCACGCATACTACTTGGCTGGAGAGCATTTGTTTGTGTGTGTGTGTGTGTGTGTGTGTGTGTGTGTGTGTGTGTGTGTGTGTGTGATTGTGTGTATCTTCAGTGCTTAGACCCATATCCTAACACACTAACAGCACTCACACCAACACGTTTAGCTATTTTTAATGTGTCACATGTTCTGTAACCTATTTATTCAGTGGGGGGTTTGAAGTCTCTTTCCTCCACTGTTCTTGCCATCTCTTTTTTTTTGGTCTCATTCTCTCTCTGCCTCTCTCACTACATCCCTCTCTCTACCTCTCTCACTACATCCCTCTCTCTCTACATTCCTCTCTCACTACATCCCTCTCTCCTTCTTTATTTTAATTCCTCTGCATCTTTTCTCCTCCTTTATCTCTCCCCCTCCCCTTGTCCATATCTGTCATCTATCTTTCTTTCTCCCTCTCTCTTGCTCTCTTTCTCTGTCCCTTCCTCCTCACTCTCTTTCTCCCCTTCCATTTCTCGCCCTTTCTACTTCCCCCCTCTCTCTCGCCCCTTCTCTTTCTCTCCGCTTTTCCCCTCTCTCTCCCCCTTCTCTCTCTCGACCCTCCTCCTCACTCTTTCGCTCCACTTCTCCCTCCTCTCTCTCTCTCTCTCTCTCTCTCTCTCTCTCTCAGACGTTCCTGCTTGCGGAGGAGTACCACCGGGAGTCTATGCTGGTTCAGTGGGAGCAGGTGAAGCAGAGAGTTCTACACACCCTGCTGGGGGCTGAGGAGGATGCGCTGGACTTCAGCCAGGACGTGGAGGTCTGGGCCACACACATACACACACACTCTCACACACTCTCACACACACACACACACACACACACACACACACACACACACACACGGTTATATACATGTTGTAGATACACACACACATTGCCAAACGCACATATAATACACTCATATGCACACGCACACACACGTCCAAACACTCATACACTACACTTGTAGAAACATGCAGCTACACATAACACACCACACACACACACACACACACAAACACACACACACACACACACACACATCCTCTCATGTAAATATAGCTCACAGTGTTTCTCCACTCCTGACCCTACTCCTTCAGTAGCTTTACTCCAGCATACATGCATGGATAACTTGAGCATGAAAGCAGAAATGCTCCACGGGAAAGAAGACATGGCATGCGCATTTCACAAGCCCAGCGCATGGCGTTTTAATAATACATCTACAAACTGCCTACTCCACTTCAGTGTCCCACTGCTCGGGTAACCACTCTCCTCTACAACCACTCTCCTCTACAACCCCAGTTTATCTGCCGACATTCGGCCAATTGGCGGTCAGTGTAGATTGGGGGTGTTTTAGACCCCATGCACACGACACAAGTGTTTTGAGAATGACATTTTGCCAATGCGATTTCAAAAAGATTTCCATCCATTTGACAACATTTCGCAAACTCGTCCGCATCCACACAGATGTGGTTAAAAAGCTGTTGGTAGCTAGGTCGTTTAAAATCACAGTTTGTGTACATCCTATGCTGCAAGTTATAACTAGAGAGAAAATATTATCAAAGCAATGTAACTACAAGACAATTTGAATATAAGTATAAGATTATTTTTTTTTAAATTCACAACTGAATTAGTTTTGGCTGACATACATTTTCAAAAGAAGTGATGTACTCTGATTGAGATTGCTAGTATTTAGCATACTTTGTTAGTGGGTTCATCGATAAAGAAGACAAGTGCGAGAGGTGAGTAATTTCCTGGATAACGCTTTATTATGAAAGTATGTAGAGAGTACATTTTGATACAAGCTAAGGCAAGTCAGACTTTGACGCGACAAAGACCCAAACGGTGACCGTTAACGCTAAACTAACACAGGGAGCTACACATGCATCAAATAGCAATACACAGAGGAAATTATATGATTAGATAGCAAGAGGGAGACATGAGCTACATTCTAATTTAAAACAATTTCACAGAATTAACACTTTCAGTTCAACGCGCATAGCATGCAGGGAGCTCCCAAAAGTCTTCACTAACCCCTGCATTATACAATATCAAACAAACCCAGGAAAGGTTTTGACTGCCTGTGATTCCGGTTGATTACATCGTCATCCTGGTGGAAATAGAACAAATTGTCTTTTAACCTTGATGTGTCTGACCCTCCTAAATAGATTTTCTATTCATTGCCACTGAGTATTTAGTGGAGGCGTTGGAGGGCGGCGTTCAGATTGAAGTTTCTCAGTGAATGAAACGTGATTGGATAATTTGGGGGCAGTGTCGTTAAAGTGACGCTGAAAGGGAATTTATACCTGCTGTTCCCCTCCTTGCGCACAATGATTCACGTCAAAAATGACACCATTTCCGCTGGCGCTTCATACGCTTTGGTACGGGTTTTATTTTTATAATGCTTTTAAAAGTATTTTAAACGTCTGAGAGTTTTCAGGCCGCGAAAATGTAATTGCGGTGAGGACGCAAGGCAAAGATAACGAAAACTCAGTTTTCACCGTTGTCGTGTGGATGGGCCTTTAATTATTAAGTATCAGTTACACGTTCCTTGTGTGACCTGCTGTTCACTGCGCAATTCAGGAGCAGTACACACACACACATACACACACACACATACACACACACACACACACACACACACACACACACACTGCAAATTCTGCGCTGTCCTCTTCTCCCGCTTTTGAAAGCCATAAAATACGGGGAGAGTTATGCTCCATCCACCTTTTTCCCCACAAATACATTTATAGATGACTCCTCTTTGTGAGATTGTGTATAAGCACACACATATACACACTTGTGTGTGTTTGAGAGGGTGTTAATGTGCTCAGTGTATTGTGTCACACTCTATGGCTTTGCAAATACAGGTTGCATTACCCCTTACCCGGTCCCGCCCCTCAGTTAAACCCATTCAATGGCTCTGTCAGTGTTTGCCCCTGCACTGAATGCCCATTTAGGGTGTGTGTGTGTGTGTGTGTGTGTGTGTGTGTGTGTGTGTGTGTGTTTACACTAGTGGAAAGTGTGCGCTCATGCACAGTCCCCATTCTTCACAGTAGATTTTATGCTACATTGGCCATTGCATTTGAATTGCTCTAGCAGCATGGATTAAAGAGATAAAGAGTGAGTGTGAGATTGTGTGTGTGTGCGCCACCCCATTCTCTTTACTTCTCTCTTTCACACACACACACACACACACACGTATATACACATACAAACATAAAATGATACACACTCTCATAAATACAAATAAGCCTGTCGGTGTTGTTATAGTATCCCCTGTGAAGAGTTAGTGGAAATGTGAATTACAGTGAAGCCATGCTTACCAGGCACCCTCTGTGTTGCAGCCCAGCTTCGTCAGCGATGGGGGGGCTCCAGGACGCAGTGCGCTGGATAGTGTGGAAGTGGCCTATGCCAGACAGGTGAGTTTTCACTGCTAGAAAACTACGTTTCCCATGAACATTAGCGTCTGGAAATGTACTGCTCTGTGATAAGTTATGAATGATTTCTGTCCTTAAAACATGTATTATGCAAGTTTTTATTACACAAAAAAACTCCTGAATAAATGAAGATCACACATACCCAGCACGTGTCTATTTACTAGTCTTACAAATAACTAACCAAGTGCAACAAAAAGCTAAATAACCTGTGCCCTGATAAATGTTGACCAGTTGGTGGTGTAATTGGGTTGAGTATGTGCCAGGCACATATCGATCAAAGCCATTGATCGTCTGGCAGAGAGCATGCTGGGATATTTCCGCCTCATCGAGAGTGAGCTTGTTTCCCGTATCACCTCGTCCTCTGGCTTTTTTTTCCTCCTCTCGTCTTATTTTTTTAATTTCCAGTAGCCATGTGCAGGCACATTGCGTGTGGCGTCGTCTTCCTGATCTTCATGCTCTTTTTCGACGACATCTTTAACTTGCTCGTCGTCATGGCTGTGTTTTTCATCTTCCATCGTTATACCTCGTAGTCCTCGTAGCCCCAGTGGAGGGGGAGAGTGGCAAACGGCATTGGGGGTTGGGTTGAGCCGAGTTGCCCTATTTGCCCTTTCCCTCTCCCCCCCACCATCCCTGGGGCCCTGCAGCTGCCGATCAATCTGCCCCCCCCCCCCCCCCGAGCCCCATGCTCCTTTATCCCCATATCCCACCCCTCTCCCTCTGTGCCCTGCACTCATCCCATTGCCCCCTGTTGCCCTCAGATCTACGCCTTTAATGAGAAGATCATCAGCGCCCACGTGCAGCCCAACCTGGGGGACCTGTGCGCCTCTGTGGCCGACAGCCTGGAGGACAAGGTGAGAGACCCTCAGCGCCAGGGCAGCAGGGCAGGGCAGTAGAGATGGGAGGCTCAGAAACGTAACGCAAAGTCAACGCACTTTAGTTTAAAAGCTAATCCAGAGACGGCCAAACGGGAGGGAATTTATGTTGAACTTGTTAGTGCTGATTTTATGTTTATTTATGTATTTATTTGAAATATATAATATCATTATGGTCTCGTTTCTATTCGGTTTGCATCATCCCTCACTGATTTTTCAGAAATAAACTGCTATGCTATATTTGTTTGTGTGTGTGTGTGTGTGCACGGAAATACATGCATATTCTTTCTAATGTTGTGTTCCTGTGATTTTGTGTGTATCTAGAACATGTCGGACATGTGGCTGATGGTGAAGCAGATGACCGACGTGCTGCTGGTCCCGGCCAAGGACACGCTGAAGAGCCGCACAGCAGTGGACATGCAGATGGCCTTCGTCCGCCAGGCACTACAGTTCCTGGAGAACAGGTGGGGCATAGGGAGATAATGGGGCTGAAACAGAGTTAGCGTTAGCAACAAGCATATGAACAGTGTCATTTATTACAGATGCACGAAGAGTAGATTGTGCTCTTTAGAATAAATGCTGTCTTAAAATGTAGTTCCACAGCTCCATAATCTGTGAAACACTCGGGCACAAATGTAATTTCTTGTAAATACTCCGGTAGTTGTCATTCTGAACATGTGAAGTTTGTGTTTTTTGCGTCAGATCTGATTGGAATCCTATTGTATTTTTCTGAACAAAACAGGCGTTATATCTCATAACCTGCGTATTAGGGTGTGATGTATGTTGAAATATGCAGGAAGTTGGTCTTATTAGATCTGCTGCTCATATTCCCTTTCTCGCTCTCCCTCTCTCTCGCGGGCTCCCACACTCTCTTCTCTCTCGCTCTCCCTCCCTCCCTCTCTTCTCCCTATCGCTCTCCCTCCCTCCCTTCCCCTCCTCTCTCTCTCGCTCGCTCACTCTCCCTCTCCTCTCTCTCTCGCTCTCCCTCCCTTCCTCCCTCTCTTCTCTCTCTTGCTCGCTCACTCTCCCTCTCTCCTTCCGTCTCCTCTCCCTCCTTCTCCTCTCCCTCTCTCCTCTCCCTCTTGCCCTCCCTCTCCCCTCTCTCTGTCAGCTATAAGAACTACACCATGGTGACGGTGTTCGGGAACCTTCACCAGGCCCAGCTGGGGGGCGTGCCCGGCACCTATCAGCTCGTACGCAGCTTCCTCAACATCAAACTACCAGGGCCTATGCCAGGCATGCAGGTATGTAATACACACACACACACACACACACACACACACACACACACACACACACACACACACACACACACACACACACACACACACACACACACACATGCTGACTTTTTTATTAATTTATAACACCGAAAGTCACAGACTATGTTCCTGCTTGTGTTTATCTGTGCCGTCATTTGCTTACGCGTGTGTGTGTGTGTGTGTGTGTGTGTGTGTGCAGGACGGTGAAGTGGAGGGCCACCCAGTGTGGGCTCTGATCTACTACTGCCTGCGGTGCGGGGACCTGAATGCAGCCATGCAGGTGGTGAACAGAGCCCAGCATCAGCTAGGGGACTTCAAGACCTGGTTCCAGGAGTACATGAACAGCCCAGACGGCCGGTAAGGCCCGACCCTCACAACCACCACCAGCAGTACTGTAGGGTTCACAACCACACCAGCAGTACTGTAGGGTTCACAACCACACCAGCAGTACTGTAGGGTTCACAACCACACCAGCAGTACTGTAGGGTTCACAACCACACCAGCAGTACTGTAGGGTTCACAACCACACCAGCAGTACTGTAGGGTTCACAACCACACCAGCAGTACTGTAGGGTTCACAACCACACCAGCAGTACTGTAGGGTTCACAACCACACCAGCAGTACTGTAGGGTTCACAACCACACCAGCAGTACTGTAGGGTTCACAACCACACCAGCAGTACTGTAGGGTTCATTCATGCTATGCCCTCTTGCTTCCTCTTCGCCTAGATGCCTGACAATCTGTCCTTTGTTCTCTCTCTCCATCTCGCTCTCTCTCGCTCCGCTGTCTCTCACGTCATTGTCCCACTCAACATACTGTGTCCCTTACCCTCCTATCGGCACCATTTCCTTCTCCATCCCTTTCTATCTCCTTTTTGTTTTTCTTATACTGTCTCTCTCTCGCTCCCTCTCCTGCTCTCTCTCTCCTCTCTCTCTCTCTCTCTCTCTCTCTCTCTCTCTCTCTCTCTCTCTCTCTCCATCTCTCTCTCTCTCTTTCTTTCTTTTTCTCTCTTTCTCCCTCTCCTGCTCTCTCTCTTTTTCTCTCTCCCTTTCTCCCTCTCCTGCTCTCCCTCTCCCTCTGTCTTTCTCTCTCTCTCTTCCTGTCTCTCTCCTGCTCTCTCCCTCTCTCTCTTTCTCTCTCCTGCTCTCTCCCTCTCTCTCTTTCTCTCTCTCTCTCTCCCTCTCCTGCTTTCTCTCTCTCCTGCTCTCTCTCTCTCTCTTTCTCTCTCTCCCTCTCTCTCTCTCTCTCTCTCTCTCTCCCCTCCCCCTCTCTAGTCTGGCTCCAGCCACCGAGAACAAGCTGCGACTGCATTACCGACGGGTGCTGCGGAACAGCGCCGACCCCTACAAGCGCGCCGTCTACTGCCTCATCGGCAAGTGCGACATCGCCGACAACCACGGAGAAGTGGCCGACAAGACGGAAGACTACCTGTGGCTCAAGGTGAGCAGAGAGACGCTCAAGCGCAGGCTTATTTCTGGCACCCTCTGACGAGGTTATGCTGTTGTGTCAAGCAGGGTGGAAGTGAACGGGTTTAACCTGAGGTGACATTTATCTTCACTTCCACGCTCCCAATTCAGCTCAAATGAAATTGACCTAGGATTAGGATGTGTGTGTGTGTTTGTGTGTGTGTGTGTCGCTCTTGTGTTAATTTGAAGTGAAGAGATTTAACCTGAGGTGACATCATGTCTATCCTCCTCGTCCGCAGCTGAACCAGGTGTGCTTTGATGACGACGGCAGCAGCTCCCCGCAGGACCGCCTGACCCTGGCCCAGCTTCAGAAGCAGCTCCTGGAAGACTATGGTGTGTGTGTGTGTCTCTGTGTGTGTGTGTGTGTGTGTGTGTGCGCGTGTGTGTGTGTGTGGAGGGACTAAGGGGAGCCCAGATGCAGCACTGAAGGAATTAATGCTGGCTTGACAGTGAGGCTTAATCGTCATCCGCCACCACCAGCTCCCGAAAGCGAGATAGTGGGGGAGCAGGCAGGCAGGCAGGCAGAGAGAGAGCCCTGCTGTGTCCTCCTCAAATCTGTCAGCCTTAGATAAGTCTGAATACCAGCGTGCACTCACTCTCGCAGCTTAAGCCCACCGCTTGTTTTAAGAAAAAAAAAGAGGGAGGAGAGAAAGATGAGAGAGAGGGAGAGAGAGAGAGAGAACAGGTACCAGGCGTCTTCTTTTCTCACCTGAGTGGTGAGTCATTCTCTTATCTGTGCCTCTGCTTTTAACATTACAAGGCGCTCTGCGTGTGCTCACTGATAAAGAGAAAGAGGGAGAGAGAAAAGAAAAAGCAGACCCTTTCTGTAGAGTAGCTGAGCCATTCACTTTTTATGCAAAGTCACAGGTCTTTTTCTCTCGCTTTTAAGTCTCGAGTCATTTAAAAAAAACCCACCTTGAAAGGAGAGGATTATTCAAAGCAGCCCCGTCTAATCACCTCCTAGTCAGAGGAATCCATTTTCTGCACACATCCCCATTACCCTGCTGTAGAGTGTAGTGAGTTTAATGGCTTTGCTCTGGAGAAGCATTCATTAGCGCTCTTAATATGCACATTTTCCAACCGTCTAAGCTCTTTCCTGGTTCTCTTTTTCTACCCTCTTGCTCTCTGACCATGCGTGCCTGACCGACCTTTTACCTTTGACCTCTCCCCCTCTGCTCTTTTCAGGCGAGTCCCACTTCTCGGCGAGCCAGCAGCCGTTCCTCTACTTCCAGGTGCTCTTCCTGACGGCCCAGTTCGAGGCGGCCGTGGCCTTCCTGTTCCGGGTGGAGAGGCTGCGGAGTCACGCCGTGCACGTGGCCCTGGTGCTGTACGAGCTCCGGCTCCTGCTCAAGTCATCCGGACAGACCGCCCAGCTGTGTGAGTAGAACAGGGGAGGGAGCGGATGAGGAGGAGGGAGAGGTGGCAAATTATTCTAGTTGTAATTTCAGCCGTGCACGTGGCCCTGGTGCTCTATGAACTCCGGCTCCTGCTCAAGTCATCCAGACAGAGCGCCCAGCTGTGTGAGATACAGGGAGGAAATGGAGAGAATAATGATGATGATGAGGGTGGAGGTGATGATGGTGATGAACGTTAGCACAAAGCTAAAGTAAGATGATGGCCCCTAACATCTGGGCTCAGTAGTCTCCACCAGCTGTTCAGGGTTGAAGGATGCCACTACCTACTCCTTCTGCCTTTTAAAAGACTGCTAACCATATTGCTAACCTTTTATCAGATAGTGGGATTTTTAGCAGAGATGCATGTGTCCATTGTGTCGTGTGTGAAATGTGAGTGTGTGTGTGTGTGTGTGTGTGTTTGTAATGGCTGTTTTGGTGTGTCATATGTTTGTAATGGGTGATCTGGGGTTTGCATGTGTGTGTGTGTGTGTGTGTGTGTGTGTGTGTGTGTGTTTGTAATGGGTGATCTGGTGTGTGTGTGTGTGTGTGTGTTTGTAATGGGTGTTTGGTGTGTGTGCTGCAGTGAGCCAGGAGCCTGGAGACCCTCACATGGTGCGGCGGCTCAACTTCATCAGACTGCTGATGCTCTACACGCGCAAGTTTGAGTCCACTGACCCCAGAGAGGCACTGCAGTACTTCTACTTCTTAAGGTGGGACACACACACACACACACACACACACACACACACACACACACACACACACACACACATACCATATAAAGATAGATATAGATGTAGAAATGTATATGCAAAGATCTACAGTTTCACATAGGGGCACCGGTAGTGCCAGACGTGCCTCAGTCTACTTTCGACAGTGATAT
The DNA here is from genome assembly GCF_963457725.1 of Sprattus sprattus. Taxonomy (NCBI): domain Eukaryota; kingdom Metazoa; phylum Chordata; class Actinopteri; order Clupeiformes; family Clupeidae; genus Sprattus; species Sprattus sprattus. The sequence goes on along the minus strand of NC_137926.1, from coordinate 8,776,601 downwards.
GAAAAGTGAGCCAGGCAGACGTATATATTTGTACATGCATACTTCCAAAACGCCATGTGCAAGGTTGTGCCCAGTAGTGAATTGCAGTACATTTGACTCTCTCCGGCAAGATGGGCATAAGAGACACACACACACACACACACACACACACACACACACACACGCGCTCCTGCTCTCTGCTCTTGCTCTCTGCTCTTGAGTGTTATCAGGCACAGAAGGGTGTTAGATCTGAAAGGGCTGTTTCTTAAGAGACACTTTGAGGCTTAAATGGAGAGTCTAGCAGGGATAAAACAGTGTCAGGCAGGCGCGGGGATGGGGGGCCTTCGTGAATTACTTAGGAGAGCCGGAAAATGTCATATGAATAATGCAAGCAGCTTTCACACATTGTGTGTGTGTGTGTGTGTGTGTGTGTGTGTGTTTGGCTCTTTTTTTGGAAGCCGTTTGGCTTTTTCTTTAAAGCCGTTTTACGATGGTTCCTGTAGCTCTTGGGTGTGGGTGACTTGGGCTTTTGAGTGATTAGGGGCGCGTGCGTGTGTGTGTGTGTGCGTGCGTGCGTGCGTGTGTGTGTGTGTGTGTGTGTCCCAGGGAACCGTTCTGAGAAGCAACTCATGCATGTCTTTGTCTAATCTACTCACAGGAACGAGAAGGACAGCCAAGGAGAGAACATGTTCATGCGCTGCGTCAGTGAACTGGTCATCGAGAGTCGAGAGGTGTGTGTGTGTGTGTGTGTGTGTGTGTGTGCGTGTGTACCCGCCTGTGTGGCATACTTCTGTGTGTGTGTGTTTAAATGTGCAGGGAATGGCGTGTTCACATTACCGGTAGAGTCTTTGTGTGACTCTGATTACCATAACCCCCTAACGGTGCTGTGTGTGTCCCTCTCATTCATCAACAGTTCGACATGCTCCTGGGAAGACTGGAAAAAGATGGCAGCCGAAAGGTGGGCCCTTTGTGCTTCTCGTCTGTATTATCTGGCCGGCACAACTGGCACAATGTTTTCACTGATTTTCCGCCTCATGAAATACAAAAGCTCTCCACAACTTGTCCCCTTCCTTCCTCCATTCTATTCATTATTGTGCTCAGTCATTGTTGCAGCAGATAAAAAAAAAAAAAAACTCCACTGCTGATAAATGCTTTTGTCTGAGAGAGTTCCAAGGCGCATAGTGTTCCATTGTTTCCAATCAACTCTCGGAACATTAGAACACCCATTAGTATTCCAAAGTCGTCTTCAAACAGCTGTTTGTGTCTGTTCTGCAGCCGGGGGTGATTGACAAGTTTGCCGGAGACACGCGTGCCATCATCACCAAGGTGGCCTCGGAGGCGGAGAACAAGGGCCTGTTTGAAGAAGCCGTCAAGCTCCACGAGCTGGCAAAGGTAAAGGAGGAGGAGGAGGAGGTGGGGTGGGGGGTGGGCGGAACCGTAGGCTGGTGATGGGTGTGGTTCTCACGACCACGGAGGAAGTGCCAGGATCGACCATGGTCTCCGCAGTGCAGTACACTCACGCTGGCACCGTTCTGCAGTCGACTAAATCAGATGAAACTAGAGATGGATAGAGGCAGGAGAGAGAGAGAGAGAGAGAGGTCAGATGCAATATTCACAAAGGGTTTTATTTTACGACTTCTTTTATAACTTAAATGTCTTTAAAATATCCTACCTTGCAGTTTCTTATTCAGATATTCCTTTTCAAAAGAATTGTGGAAAGGAAGGGCCTGACCTCATTTCCACAGATTATGTTTCATGAACATGCTTGAGTATTAAACTCATCACGGCCTGTGATTGGGAATGAGACCTTATATCAGTCATGTTTCGAAGTTCGAAAGTTAATATATATTAAATGATGTTACACTTCTGATAAAAACGGTCCTAGCCAAAATCCGGTTTCTAATGTTCACTTATCTATGAAATGTCCCTCTACGGTCTGTAGAGATATAATTCCACTGTCACACACCAGCAGGTTGGATTGTGCTCGCCATGCTATAACATGCATCAAGTGTGATTATGGCAGAGCCATTTTGAAAACGTTGTATTAGATCCCCCAGATCTCCCATTTTGCAATTTTTTTTTTGCAGAATCCAGACAAAGTTCTGGAGCTGATTAACCGGCTCCTGAGTCCGGTCGTGGCCCAGATCAGCGCCCCGCAGTCCAATAAGGAGCGTCTGAGGAACATGGCCGTGGCCATCGCAGAACGGTGAGCAGCGTCTTTCAAACCCGTAGTCCTTGCTTCATCAGTTGACCACTTTATTTGCACTCAATCCATAATTGGCTAATTATCACAGAAGTCCATCTTGTGGCCACATTAGTTTACATTACAGCTAGTAACGTGTAACAGTATGTACTGTAGCCATTATTTGCTGGTCCATTTCAATCGTTTATTAATCTATATTGAATTTAAGACTGCTGATAGTGTGATTGATCATTTGAAATGAATGCTCATTGTGTGTGTGTGTGTGTGTGTGTGTGTGTGTGTGTGTGTGTGTGTGTGTGTGTGATGGCTCAGGTATCGGACCAGTGGTGTGTCGGGGGAAAAGTCAGTGGACAGCACCTTCTACCTCCTGTTGGACCTCATCACCTTTTTTGACGAGTACCACGCCGGCCATATTGACCAGGCCTACGACGTAAGCCCACCAACACCGTCCCAGCCGCAATGAAATGAGTCTCCTGAGCGTCTTTTCAGAGTAGTGATGTTTATCTCTCCATCTCTCAATCTCCCTCTCTCCTCTCTCTCTCTCTCTTTCTCTCTCTCTCTCTCAGATCATCGAGAGGTTGAAGCTGGTTCCCCTCAGCCAAGACAGCGTGGAGGAGAGGATAGCAGCATTCCGCAACTTCAGCGACGAGGTCTGTTTCACTAGGCTTACTCTCCTTCTTTTGGCAAACTCCTTTAATCCAATGTGACCTAGGACTCCGAGATTACATGAAGTATGTAATGTTTTTTGGGCGTTTGCCGTAGGATACGCCATGCGGGAATTGGCTTTCTCCGCCACTAGTGTTTGCCACGTTAGCCTCTGCCATCTGTCCTTGCACTGAAACCTGCCCCGTTATCCGATCCTCCCATGGATAACAATGAGTGCTTTATATAACTCCAGCATCTACTTATTGTGGCTCACCGTCGTTGTTGTTGTTTTTCTGCTTGCAGGTGCGGCACAATTTGTCCGAAGTCCTTCTGGCCACCATGAACATCCTGTACACGCAGTACAAGCGCTTAAAGGGGGCAACAGCGGGCACCCCTGGCAGGCCACATCGCCCCCTGGAGGACAGAGACTCGGTAAGTGTGTGTGTGTGTGTGTGTGTGTGTGTGTGTGTGTGTGTGTGTGTGTGTGTGTGTGTGTGTGTGTGTGTGTGTGTGTGTGTGTGTGCCAGGAGTTGATTGGCAACCATCCATATTTAAGCAACTTTTTAATTATCTAGAGTAGATTGTTATGCGCAGTAATTAGTGCTTAATGCAGTTGAGGATAAAACTGCCTTAACAAAATGCATCTATCATAAAGAAATGCATGCATGCATTTGGAATTAGATCAAATAATGAAACAAACCTTAACCATCAGCCGCAGTTAATTAGGGCACAAATTAGGTAGCCATGTAATATATTAGATTGAGTTGTTTCTAGTTTGTTTGATTGAGTGGTCAGTAGGACCATCTTATGTATGCATTTTTAGTGAAGGGGAAATAATCCCGACAATATTATTTATAATTGTATAAAAATAATGTCAACAACTGGAGAAATATCCCATGATGACTGCCATGTTGAATTCTCTGTATTAGGAGCAAGTTCTAACAAGGTTCTTGGTGCTTTGTTCTTTTGGTTCTCTTGTGTCTGCAGCAACTGCGTAGTCAGGCTAGGGCCCTCATCACGTTCGCCGGTATGATCCCATACCGCATGGCGGGAGACACCAACGCCCGACTGGTCCAGATGGAGGTTCTGATGAACTGAGCCCATCCCACTCCAGAACACACACACACACACACACACACACACACACACACACACACACACATACAGACACACACAGACACACACACACTGCAGCAATTCAGTTACTACGCTTTTCCAGAGTTTTCTACCATCATCACCCCCCCACACATCCATCATGTTGACTGTTGCCCCCCCCCTCCAGCCTTTCCCATTGGTTGAGTTTGTTCATATTCCCTTTGCTACCTCCCCCCACCCCATTGTTTTTCTTTGTTTGTGTGTATTTTTTCATAATTTGAATAAATAAAGAACAACTATCAGTTTGGTTCTGTTTCTGTTCGTTTTCATCATAAATCCATTTTATGGATACATTTTCCCCCCTTTTTGTTCTGTCAGTTTTTCGTTTTTTAATGAGAGTTTATGCACCTCACTTCAGACAAAAGGCAGCCCGCTTATGTAAAAATGCATATTTCCAGGCTAGAGAGACTATGCCTCTCCTACTGTTGCAGAAAACGGACATGTTTTTCCTTCAGTAATGTTTGTAAAGTCATTGGTTATGAATTTCCCCCACCTGCCACTGGCTGCCTTGTCTCAGCGAGTGGAAGCGAGTACATTGTTCTTTCTTAAGTTGTTCTCTGTGATGTTCGTTCCGTTTCGTTTCTAGCTAACTCCCTCCTGACTTGGCCACCAGGGGAGTCCACTCTGTCCCTGTAGAGATGCTGGCGGCTCGTACATTTGGATTGAGGGATCGAAGTTGGTGATTTACAGGCACCAGGTCGAGATTTTGAGAGAGCCTCTAAGTTTGGAACTGCAATCCGAATGCAGCACTAATTGTAAAAGATTCAAATCTAACTGGCTGAAGCGTTTCAGAAAGGTCTTGTTCTGCATGTCATACTATGCAGTCCATTGCCTATCTGTAACCTTGTTTTGCTTGCCCCTCATCTCTACTTAAGAGGCTGACCCAGGCGATATCTTGCATTGCACAAGCGATCTAAATCCCATTGCAAGTGCTGGCTTTTTGTCACTCCATTTCACCATTAATGGAACTTGCAAAACTTAATGGACCATTTAAAAGCAGTGAAATATAGGTCTACTGTTGAATTGCCAGCAATCAACAAAAGTTTATTCTAATTTCCTCTCTGCCCGAGCTTAATGAAGTTCTCTAGATGGAACTGCAGTAGGGAGGTGTCTCAGTGTGACTGAGATCCCCCCGGCAGATGGTGCGATCCGGGGGGAAGATGCCCGCGGAGCCCACAGATGGAGGCATTGGCTCTGCCACTTTGCCTTGCTGCAACGGCGTCCTCGCCCCCTGCCGCACCCTCTCCTAAATGCAAACACACTAAGCCTGGCTGGTTTTGCATTTCTGACAGAAAGCAGCTGGTGTAAGAGGATGGGTATCACCACTTGAGGTGCTCCTCACCCACCCTGCCCCACCTGTTGGGTTTCTAGCACCATCACCAGTCTGAGGATGGAGTCTGTAGTGTGTCTGCATGTCTGTTTTTGTCTTTCTTTCTGTCTACACTCCTGCATTGGGGGCAGAGGTCTTCCAAGCCTGTGTGAAGAAATCCTTCGTCGGACGTGAGCCAGGTGTGTGTGAGACCGAGCGAGCCAGGTGTGTGTGCCGCAGCTGGTGTTGTGAATCAGGCCGATGCCCCACATCAGCTATAACCCGGCTATTTCACAACACCAGGGTGGCACCACTCCGCTGACAGCGACAGGAGATCTCCGTGGCAACAAAGTCTCTCATCACCAGGGTCTGGATCCAGTATCAATTTAGAAGATGTTGAATTCATTTTTAATGCAAATAAAAACGTTTTTTTATAAGTAAGGCTGTGTATGTTGTATTTTTTCTCAGCACAGGTCAAAACATTTATCTCTTTAATATAAAAACATAGTTGTTTCCTCTGCACATCATACTGTGTTAAATAGGATTCATGAATGCAAAACATATATAGGATAAAGAACATTTGAGATGTTATAACTATGATAATATATAATAATAATACCAAGTAAGAAATGCAATTAATTACAAAGAAAACAGATGCTAGTGCAGAAAATATAGATTCTAGGGAAATTGCCATTAATAATTATTTAACCAGGTATCATCTGGGTCTGTGGACACAAGTTAATGAGGAACTAGAAAAGTGCTCATTCATCGCTGCGGGCTCAATGGCCTCTCAGCTGAAACCGAATCCATTTGTCTGGCTGTTTTACACAGCATTACAACAAACAGAGGCCAAGGTCACCTCTTGATATTCTATGGTGTAATCAAAACCGCCATGTTCATTATGTAAGTGTTGTTTTTCACAATCACTTCTTCATGGTGATTTTTCCTTTTTGTCTATTCCCTTGCCAAGTAATTTTTTTTTCTTTCCTCAATGTCACCGGGTTGGTGAAGAAGTCTCAAAACTCCCCTGAAGTCCCCATAATCTCTCTGCATGCTCGCCCTCGATCGGTCTCAGCCGAGAAGTCCAACTAATGACAACATGCTGGCTCCCCACAGTCTGTTGGAGTCCGGCCATCTCCCGAGCGCGGCACCATTTCAGGGCCCTCTGTGTGGTGCATTAGAGAGGATGATGAACTGTGTGCATTTCTCCAGGACCTCATCAATCCTCATACCTAAAACAAACTGTACTGCTCCCACTTCAGTGACGGCAGTGAAAGTGATGTTTGCTTTGAACCGTGACCAGTGGTGTAGTGGTCCCTGGAGAAGTGGGTATACTCTTATTTTGTAATAAGCAGCCCATACAGCACAGGATAAACGCCCTGTTTTGAGAAGTGGGTATACGCTATGCTGGCTGAAAAATAAGTGGGTATACTCCGTATACCTGCGTATACTCTAGACTACACCACTGACCGTGACCGACAAACAAGTCGGTCATACCCAACCCTTCCGGGACCGTCTCCTTGAGATCTACGCTGAAGGTCATCTACCTTTAGATCTTGACGACTCTTTGTTCTAATGGTGTGTTGCAAGTTCTGCTCTCGCACAGAGGGGCCTCGGGGCGCAATTATGAGGAGTCACCCATCACTGAAAAAGTCCTCCAGTGTGGGTCCAATGAGCTTGTTCCTCAGGTCTCATTACAAGGCCAAAATGGCTGTTTTAACCGCAGGGACATGTGTATGTACGTATATAAGCCTCCTCAGCATCTATTTCTCCAAACAGTCACTGCACTTCCTCAGGCCATGGAGGAGCCCCAGCCAGGAACCAATGTGTTCAATCTCTGCCCCATGAGAGGCAGGTGCTCTGCCAACGGAGTGGAGCGGGAAACCCGGTCTGGTGTCGTGGATGGAGAGAGTATGAGCTACGGTGGGAGCAGCGTGGTGTCTCGCGGCGTCGGCTCCCATGCCATGTCTGGCTATGACACGCTAGACGCGCCACCGAATTATGCCTTCTACTCCAACACCGAGGTGGCGGGGAGGCGGCGCTTCAGACCGTCCCTGTTCCAGCTGCACTCCAACCAGGAGGTCAGACTGGCAGTTTAGGCTCGTGACAGCCTCTGACTTAGCCTGGGTGCCATCCGTTTTGTACGTTTGTTCAGCGAGAAGGCAGCAATCAGTGGAGCGCGTACAAAACGGATGGCACCCAGGCTACCTCTGACTTGCAACCCTAACTTTTGTAAGAATAATTCATGCTGATATGAGTTCATCATCATCATAGTAGGTGCTGTAAAAAATGTTTTCGTCTCATCCCTTAACCTTCTATGGCCTTCAGGAGGCTGTTTGACAGTGTTTAAAACATGAGATAATGGAGCTGTGAAAATGAATTATTTGTGTTATGTGTTATTTGTGTTTGGGTTTATATTAATGTAATTAAATGTGGTATTTCCATACATTACTTGTAGCTGAATTATTGTGTGATAAACTTAAAAAATACACATGTATACACACTAAATGTATGCAGCAAGAATTAATTGGATATAAACAGGGGTTCTTGTGACAGGACGTGATTAGATACTGAATGTGTATGATGATGATGGTATTATAATAACAACTTACTAACCGAGAGGGAGGTCATGCAGGGAAATGAGGCTGACACGTATCTACCGAGCGATAGCGAGGTTGATACGGCAAAGCCGAATAATAATAATAACAGTAACCATAATGATAAAAAATTAAAATACAGTATAGGCTGATACACATCTGTAAATATATCTTGTGTTTGTCAGGATGATGGCTGTCCTCCTCCTCTATATGAGGAGCCTGGAGCAGGAGAGGGCCCAGGGGCGAGCACAGAGACCCCAGAGGACGAGGAGAAGGCTGCCATACCACCCACAGAACCAACACGCTTCGGATGGGTGCAAGGCGTTACGGTTGGACACATTAGAGTTCCCGCGTCACAATATGGTTTATTAGGGTGTATTGATGCTAGGCAATTGACAGTAGCATGCACTTCTTTAGTGCGAGAATATTATTGTGGTCAAAATTACTTACAGACAACTGGAGTGGTACTGCAGATTTATTAACGATATCGGGAGCATTGTTACAAGCAATCCAGGTTCATGAAATGTCCCACAACAATGCCCATCAGTCTCTGGGCAAACTCATGTCTTATACCTAAAACCCCTCCCTCGTACTCTTACACTGTGGCCACCTAGTCCTCCACTATAGATAAGAGTATTTACATAGGATCCCCTTACCCCAAGCCTTGAATAACTCTCTTAGCTCATCAAACCTTACCCAACAGGTCAGACAGAATACATGGCCACACTCAGTTAGCAATTCAATTGATGTTATACTAAGGAATCCTATACTAACCTACTTAATTAAATGTGAAACATATATTTTTTATCCCACATTATAATGGCACTTACCCCTACACCTTGCCATAACTAACACATCTTTTAACAGCACATAGTCATATAAAATGTACTTTGTTCTTATTAATTATATATATTTAATGTATAATGTATAACACCAAAGGACACTTAATCTAATCTGTGGGAAAGAGGATTTTATTATTTAAAATCTTCCAGGAGATGCTTTCATACAAAGTGATTTATTGTTCAGTGGAGGTGATTCTTTATCCAATGGCCTGGGCTTGGCACTGTTGGGGCCTTCCTGAACCTGCAGTGAAAAGGTGTTTCATTATTAATAAGCTGGCATAGTGGTTTGTTTGTATACGTGCTATTCCTAATTTGTATTATCATTATGTGCATCCATTTTATACATTATTCATATATACATTTTCCATGTGATGATATACATGAGGATGATACATGAGTATTGGCCTGTTAATGATGATGAAGGGTATGGTTTTGTTCAAGTCCTGTATCTTTAAAAAGGCGCCCAATGCAAAAAGTGCTTTACATCTCTTAAGGCCGTAGCGGCAGGTATGGAGCTTATGAAACTGATCTCTACCTGGTTGTTCTTATCTGGATGGGTTTCCATTTTGTATTCAGATTCGGTGCATGCTGAACATCTGGGGAGTGATTCTCTATCTGCGGCTGCCTTGGATCACTGCACAGGCAGGGATCGGTATGTTTATCACTTGCTCTCTTTCATGCTCTCTCTCTCTCTCTCTCTCTCTCTTTTGCTCTCTCTCACTCTCTTTCTCTCTCTCTCCCTCTCTCTCTCTTTCTCTCTCTTTCTCTCTCTCTCTCTCTATCTCTCTCACACACACATACAAATACACACACATACACACTCACACACAGGCGTAAACACACTCTTTCTCTCTCTCTCTCTCTCTCTCTCTCTCTCACACACACTCACACACACACACACGCACAAACATGCACACATACATGCACAAGAGACACACAGGTGTACACACACACTCTCTCTCTCTCTCTTTCCCTCTCTTTCCTTTTTTCTTTTCCATGAAAACCACTTAAAGGACCCCTCAGTCTTTGAAACCTGAACCTCAGAAACACTTAATCTCACCAGGCTAGGGGGCTGATTTAGCGTAACCACAGTAACCTACCGTGCAGCACCTGGCCGCCGGATAAGGCACTGGTCTGATTACATGTCCTCCCACCTGTCCCCCTATTCAGGCCTCACATGGGTCATTATCCTCCTCTCATCCTGCATCACAGGAGTCACGGGCCTCTCCGTCTCCGCCATAGCCACCAACGGCAAAGTGAAGGGCGGTACGTGGTTCTCAGTGTACACCATCACAAGTTCCACTTGACATTTATCATAATAGGCAAGGATTTTATTTATATAGCGCATTTCATGCACATGTGCAACTCAATGTGCTTTGATAGTATTCCATATCATATGATTAAATGGTATCGTCAACATGTATAAATTTAAGCATTGACTACAACACTTAATATTACTTAATGCCACTGCGTGACAACTCTTTCTTTGCTTTCTGTGGTATCTTATGTCTAAAGTTGTCTTGGTGCAACAAAATGTGACCAATGCATTCTGGGTCTTAAATGTCAAAAACACAGCATGATTCATAATGTACCCACCTGTGTTCCTTAAACAAGATTACGCGTATAAATAACTAAAGATGTTGTGTTTTCTTGCTGCCAAATTAAGGATATACACGTTGTGCTTACAAGTCTATGTTGGATTAAATTAGTTCCACACTTCTTCCTAATAGAGGAATCTAATAAAGAAGTGAAAAAAATATGAACTGGCCTCTGACCACAAATCTCCGGACATACTCTTTACTTTTAAATGTGTTAAAGTGCAGTAGTTCTCCAGTAAGTGCCTTCTGTCTGTCTGTGGCCCAGGTGGGACGTACTTCCTGATCTCCCGCAGTCTGGGTCCGGAACTGGGCGGCTCCATCGGCCTCATCTTTGCCTTCGCAAATGCTGTGGCCGTTGCCATGCATACGGTCGGCTTCGCTGAGACCGTGCAGGAGCTGATGCAAGTGGGTCCAGTGAAATAGTGCTGTGCTCAACCTATTTGTGGAAGAGCACTCCTCGGTGTAGAGGAGGGCTTAGTGGAACAAATAGTCTGAAAAAACTGCATTTGAAGACATGAGATGAAAATGCATGTATTTATTTATTTATTTGTTAAAGCTTTAGCCTACTTCCTGCGCCTTCATCTAATACAAGTACAAACAGGCAGGATTTAGCCTAAACCCTATGATGTGTGAGAGCATAAATAACTTCATTATACATCCTAGTTTGGCAATAGAGTAATTAGGGAAAAAAGTGCCACACAATGTAGCAAAATGTAGCAAAAATATGTGATATACACTGTTTACCAAAGGATTATTTTTTTGCACATATTTGCATTTCATGTAGGAGCATGGCTCTGGCATTGTAGATCCCACAAATGACATCCGGATCATTGGAGTCATCACTGTCACCTGTCTACTGGCCATCTCAATGGCGGGAATGGAGTGGGAGTCAAAGGTTTGTGACCATCTAACTAGTCTTAAACCATTATGCTTATAACAATACACTAATATGTTAATCCACAACAAAAACACACAAAACAAATATATATTTATTATAAATGTTATCTTCTTTATTTATATTATATATATACACACTCACCGGCCACTACATTAGGTACACCTTGTTAGTACCATGCTGGACCTCTTTTTGCTTTCAGAACTGCCTTAATTATTTGTGGCAATGATTCAACAAGCCGCTGGAAACATTCCTCAGAGATTTTCCATATTTTTCATTCTCCTCTGACCTCTGGCATCAACAAGGCATTTTCGCCCAGCAAAGTGCCGCTCTCTGAATATTTTTTCTTTTACGGACCATTTTCTGTAACCCTAGAGATGGTGGTGCATGCGTAAAAATCCCTGTAGATCAGCAGTTTATAAAATACTCAGACCAGCCTGTCTGGCACCAACAACCAGGCCACGTTTAAAGTCACCTAAAATCACCTTTCTTACCCATTTGGATGTTTGGTTTAAATTTAAGATCCTCTTGTCTTGACCATGTTTACATGCCTAAATACATTGAGTTTCTGCCAAGTGATTGGCTGATTAGATATTTACTTTAACGAGCAGTTGAACTGGTGTACCTAATGAAGTGGCCAGTGAGTTGGGCAAAGGGCTATGGTTAGAAAATGGGCCGGGGGTCTGTGGTGTGCGTTGGCCTTAAAGGAAGGTTATGGTTAAGACTAAGAGACAGATAGTTGTTTTTGTATTTTCCCATTTTAGATGCCTTTGCTGATATTATTTGCTGGTAAAGTGTTTAAAACAGTCGATCCAATCAGAGGGTCAGCTTGTGTTTTACCAATGTCTCAGGCTTGGGTTCTGTTCTTCATGATTGTTAGTTGAAAATTCCCTCAAGTTACCTCAGGACTCAGGAGTTGCATATAAGTGTATTTATTAAACAACACGAATAAGCTAGTTGGGCTCACCCGCGTCCCGGCAGGTCAGAGAGAGAGAAACGGCCCCCCCTCAGAGAGAGAGGGAGTCCGTGCTGACTCCCACAATGCAGCAGACGACAGAGAAGCAATATTAAACACATCACACAAGGTTTATATAGATAGAAGTTTAGCATTCTCTTGGGCCAAAACAATACGTCAGCAGGAATAACCACGTGGTGGGTCTCTGACGTCCCAGGATATCTTACTTTGCTTTTTGTCTTGCAAAGATGTCAGTTCGACCCTTCTTATCACCTCTGGTCCAACATGCTCTTACACATACGCAGACTAAGTGGCACCTAACAATCTAACTTACACACACACAGAAACACAGCAAAGCCATGTTCCTGCTTACATAAGGGCATGATCCATACAAGGTCATTATTAAGACAAGGCACTTGATTAATATATTCTTAAGTCATTAACAGTGTTTCGAAATTATCCCTGTCAATAGTCATCTTGTGTTATCTACCAATGTCTCAGGCTCAGGTTCTGTTCTTCATGGTCATCATGGTCTCCTTTGCCAGCTACTTCGTTGGCACGGTGATGCCTGCCACCCCTGAGAAGCAGGCCAAAGGCTTCTACAGCTACAGAGGTCAGTAAACAATGTGTAGCTTCAGAGCTGACTGCTTAACCCAATGGAAAGGACCCAAACAATGTTCATTTTACACACATTTTGTAGTAACCTGATAAGATGTGCAATGTACAATACTCTCTGCATCACATGCTTAATCATACGTATATTTAGAAAACACATTATGTAGTCGTAGAATATACAAACTACAAAGTAGACTTAAGCTTACTGCTATATTATACACAATAAAGTGCTAACTCCTAAAGTCACTTAGGAAGTGACTGTAGCTTTTGACCAGGAGAAGATGTCATCAGGTGGTGACCAACTTTCATTGGACGTTTCGACCCTGAACCACAACGCCCTCAAGTTGGCGGGTCGGCAGTGATGGCCAGTCACTGCCCACCTTCTCCTGGTCCCCAGCTTAACTCCTCCCTCCTATTCCAGAGCCAGCAAGAGGCTCTCTCTGCGGCTTCCCCCAACCTACGGGCAGCTGTCTTCCTCTCCCTTCCTTTTATTCCCAGCGCTGTGAGCGTGTTCCACACAGACTGTGCCGGGAAGCCCCTGCACCCGACCTCTACTGGGAATAGCCAGGCCTGCCATCCCTTGTCCCTGCATTGTTGGACCAGGTCCTGGTACTTAGTGGCTTTCCTCTCGTAGGCTTCACCGCATCCTTCTTCCCACGGGACGGTTAGTTCGATCAGGATGATCTTCTTGGCCACTTCTGACCAAATGACCATGTCGGGCCTCAGGGAAGTTTGGACGACCTGGGGAAAGTGTAGTTTCCTTCCCAGGTCCACCCTCATCTCCCATGATGGTGCTGTCTGCAGTAGGCCCTTCTTGGTCTTCTTGGAGGATGATGGTTTCTCCCCCTCCCTGATGAACTGGATGGATGGTGTTGGTCTCGACTGAGGTTGGTGCTTTTTCCGTCTCTCCTGCTCCAAGATGTCGGCCAGTGCTCTGAGGACCTTGTCGTGGCGCCAACGGTATCTCCCCTGGCTAAGAGCAGTCTTACATCCTGCCAGGATATGTGCCATTGTTCCTCTCTCCCCACATAACCTGCACTGTGGGTCCTCCCTCATTCCCCACCTGTACAGGTTTGTTGGAGTTGGAAGGGTGTCGTACACTGAGCGGAGCAAGAACGAGATTCGGAAAGGCTCCAGTCTCCAGAGTTCAGGCCAGGTGATCTTGCGCTTTGGAAGTTCCCACTTCGTCCAGGCTCCTTGAACACCAAGCTCCACAGCCTTAGACCATCTCCCCTCCTCCTCTAGCTGCCGGACCTCGGCTTGGACCATGTCTCTCCTCTGCCTTGGGTCGGCTTTCGTCCATTGTTGGAAATGGGTGGACCCTAGTCCCTGCCGCCCAGTGCACGGGTTCCCGATGATATCCTTCAACTTCAGCCGGCTTTCTGCCTGTTCCACTTGTGTGGCTGCCGCCCATTTGCGCCCAGATCTTGTGGTGACACCTGCGCCTCTAACCATCTTGTCGGTGGAATCTCTGAGCATCATCACTATCCTGCACTTTGCCACCTTGAACTCCTCGACCACCGATGATAGGGGTAGCTGTAGCTGTCCTGACCTGATGTACAGCCCTACTGACGTGAAGCTTGGTGGAATACCAAGCCACTTGCGGAGATGTTTGTTCACTTTCCTCTCAATTCCTTCAACCGCTGTCATAGGAATCTCGTAAATCGTCAGGACAAATCGTTACATTTATACTCACTTTAAGAAAATATTGATAATTTATGCTAATGTCCAGCTATTCCTTTTGGAAGTATTAATGTTCGTTTAACTTAAGTCTAGTATTCTTTTAGACTCTACATGAATACTTACATAAAGACTATATTGCTGAATTACATCCCAAAGCATGTGTGGTTGTGTTCAACAGCGGACATCTTTGCTGAAAACTTTGTGCCCAGCTGGCCTGGTTCGAAGGAAAACTTCTTCGGAATGTTCTCCATCTTCTTCCCCTCGGCCACAGGGATCCTAGCTGGAGCCAACATCTCTGGTGATCTGAAGGTAGGGTTATGTCATCTACTCAATCATTGCTCTTTGGCTCCTCTTCACAAGCACACATCTCTGGATACCCAAAGGGCAGGGTTGAATCATCTACTCACATCATTGCTGGCTGGCCCCTCTTCAAAAACACATTGAATACATTTGACATTTACAGTGAAGTAGAATGCTGAGATTATTGTAAAACTTGTTCGTTTTGTTTGTTTCATCATCCAACAGTCCATACATATACCATACATGTTGTAAAAAGGTTGCAGATGAATAACACACAGTCAATTTTCAGAGCAATGAAGTTCGCACACAGATTACACAGGAATTACACAGATGTGGAATAGAGACGTCCGAGCCGGGCTACTGCTGATCTATTCACAGACACCTGGAAAGGAAATGCAATATTGATTTGGCTGTTTGTCGCCAGCACTGAGAGTCCTTTTTGTAAATGCTCATTTACCACACACAACACACACACACACACACACACACACACACACACACACACAAACACACACACACACACACACGACACACACACATACGACACACATACACACACACACGCACCACACACACACACACACACAATTATAATCACATGATTTACAGACATCATCTGTCTTTTCCCCCCCAGGAATTCGTATTCTACATGCTAAGTGGGGGGCAGTCTAGATAGCGTAGCAGGAGCTTATAGCTCATGTAAGTGTTCTGTGTGCATCTCCGGTTTATCTGTGAGCAGAGGGGGTGTGTGAAGAGGAAGCAGAGGAAGAGGAGGGGGAGGGGAAGGAGGAGGAGGAGGAGGAGGTGGAGGAGGAGGAGGAGACACACACACACACACACACTCACACACACACATGCTCAATACATCCACATGATCCTCGTCTCATCCCTACAGGATCCTGCTGTGGCTATCCCCAAAGGGACACTGTTTGCTATTTTCTGGACTACAATATCCTACCTGCTCATAACAGCCACAATAGGTTAGCCTTAATTATGTCAATTTAAATTTAAGTCATCTTGGTTGGTGTGTGTGTGTGTAGGTGTGTGTGTGTGTGTGTGTGTGTGTGTGTGTGTGTGTGTGTGTGTGTGTGTGTGTGTGTGTGTGTGAGTGTGTTTGTGTGTGTGTGTGTGTGTGTGTCTCTGTTTGGATAATGGAAATTAGTTCTCCATTTCTCCATTTTAAATTGACAGTCATTCTGCAATCCCATCGCGTGTATTTAATTAACTTTCCTTTAAATGGGTATATTTCTAATTTAATGTCCGTTGCACCTTGTCTGGGAATTCCCTGCCCCTTCACTGCATTGCATTTGCTCAGTTAGTCTGGCCAACTATCATCAGCGATCCACTTCACTCACGTAATTGGACACGCCTTTAACCAATCAGACCAACGATACTATACAACGATACAACGATCGGTAATAAAGCAAACACATATTTTTTCTGTATGAATTGTTCCAGGGCAAGTTTCTGTTCTGTTTTCAAAGAAAACTTGCCTTATCGAAGTTTTGCGGTGCTTCGGCGGCCACCATGTCCAATGTTTAAAAACTCTCCGTGCAGTAGATTCTGTAACGTAGCCGTGGTAAGTTTAAATCCGCCAATGGCGCGCCAGGTAGCCAAAAGCCAGTTTGTGATTGGCTCCAAGGATTGTGGAAATCTTGAAATGAACGGCTATCCAAAGTTGGCCAGACCCATTGCAGAGGCAAAATCAATTTGGCCGGAAGAAGTGGGGCGGGACTTCCCAGACTACGTTGCACCAGCACCTGGCTGTAACCCTGTGTGTATATTAGGGTCGTGTGTGGTGCGAGATGCGTCTGGGTACATCAACGACACACTCTCTGGGCCTGATGATGGAGACTGCTTAGGCATGGGCTGTCACTACGGCTGGAACTTCACTGAATGCATCTCCAACAAAACCTGCGCCTATGGCATCAGCAACTTCTATCAGGTACCACCGACTACCATCTACAATATATACATATATCACATAGGTAACACAATATAAACATATATCACATAGGTAACACAATATATACGTACATGTCACATAGGTAACACATGAGGATATTGTTTTTCTAGGCCTATGGCTTTAGCAACTACTATCAGGTACCACCGACTACCATCCACAATAAATTCATATATCACATAGGTAACACAATATATACGTACATATGTCACATAGGTAACACATGAAGATATTGTTTTTCTAGGCCTATGGCTTTAGCAACTACTATCAGGTACCACCGACTACCATCTACAATATATATATTGTATATACATATATCACATAGGTAAAAAAATATATACGTACATATGTCACATAGGTAACACATGGAGATATTGTTTTTCTAGGCTTCTACATGAGACACAGGGACGCTTTGGCCATTTTCATTTCACCCAGAAGGAGACGTGTACAGGGAAACCACCTCAGGGAAACCACCTCAGATAAACATCAATGTTGCACGTAAATAAAGGTGCCTAAAATGGTGCCTGTTTTGTGTTGTCTCCTCAGAGTATGAGTGTGGTGTCGGCAGTTGGCCCCTTGATCACAGCTGGGATATTCGGGGCCACGCTCTCCTCTGCTTTGGCCTGCCTGGTCTCAGCGCCTAAA
Source organism: Sprattus sprattus (assembly GCF_963457725.1). Classification (NCBI taxonomy): domain Eukaryota; kingdom Metazoa; phylum Chordata; class Actinopteri; order Clupeiformes; family Clupeidae; genus Sprattus; species Sprattus sprattus. The sequence goes on along the minus strand of NC_137926.1, from coordinate 8,759,217 downwards.
GTGTTCCAGGTAATTACTGGCTGGTAGTCAGACAGCATGGCAGCCGACACTGGTGCAGTCGGTTGCTATGCAAGAACCTTGTCAGCCATGCTGGAAAAATCAGCTACTGTGTAAGAACATGCCTGCAGAAGCTTGACACTGACAGTGTGGGTGTGTGTGTGAACATGCCAAAGCTTCATGGTTTTGACAGTGAGTGTATCCGAACTTTTCTACTCTTCTGCAGGTATCAGTGGACCCTTGAACGGTCCATTTCAGAGTGAACTGTTGCCTTAAGACTCTGTTTTTGTCAACAATCAACAATGTTTTTGTCTTTCACCTGCAGTGTCTGTGTAAGGATAACCTCTACCCACTCATTGACTTCTTTGGGAAAGGTTATGGGAAGAACGATGAGCCTTACAGAGCCTACCTTCTGGCCTACATAATTGCCGTCTGCTTTATCCTCATCGGTGAGACAGCGAAACAGGCCTGGTTTAATCTATAAAATCTATAAAAAGTCTTTCTTCACGTTGTATGTCTACCTGTCCGTCTCTTAAGTCTTTCAGACAGCGTATCTCACTTCCTGTCTATCGATTACTCCTCTACTCAATTATGTTTTTATGATTTCAAACATTGATGTAACCTCACATTTCCTAATTTCCAGCTGAGCTGAACGCCATCGCTCCCATCATCTCCAATTTCTTCCTGTGCTCCTACGCGCTCATCAACTTCAGCTGTTTTCACGCCTCCATCACCAACTCCCCAGGTGTGTGCTACGCTACGCTACGCTACGCTACGTTCAGTTAGCCATGCAACTATATCACAGCTCCCAATAATAGGAGGATATTGAAATACATGGACGGAATATATACTGAAATACTATGAATAAATACAAAATAAATCACCATTATTAGAATAACACAACAAATGTAACATCTTTTCCTGTGTATAATTATTAAATATTTCCCATCATGGATTAATGAAGTAAGTCTTATCCTCACCTATCCTATATGATACTATACTACTACTATCACAACCCACACACTGCACAGTAGTCATCACTGTATGATCATTAACCTGACGCTGTAACCTCTCCTCTGGGTTTTGATGCTTGTGTGTGTGTGTGTGTGTGTACGTGGTGTGTGTGTGTGTGTGTGTGTGTGTGTGTGTGTGTGTGTGTGTGATGTGTTTGTGTGTGTGTGTGTGTGTGTGTGTGTGTGTGTGTGTGTGTGTGTGTGTGTGTGTGTGTGGTGTGTGTGTCTGTGTGTGTTTGGTGTGTGTGTGTGTGTGTGTGTGTGTGTGTGTGTGTGTGATTCACTGATGCTGCAGTGCTCCCTTGTGTGTGTTTCAGGCTGGCGCCCTTCCTTCCGCTACTTTAATAAGTGGGCGTCGCTCCTGTGCGCTGTGGTTTCAGTGGTCATCATGTTCCTGCTGACCTGGTGGGCGGCTCTTATCGCCATCGGGGTCGTTATCCTCCTGCTGGGCTACGTGATGTACAAGAGACCCTGTGAGATGCCGAACACACACACACACACACACACACACACACACTACACAAACACACACTACACACACAGGCACACGCACAGGCACAGGCACAGGCACAGGCACAGGCACAGGCACAGGCACAGGCACACGCACACGCGCACGCGCACACACACACACGCACACGCACACACACACACACACCCACGCACACGCACACGCACACACACACACACAATCACACACCACAATCACACACACTCGCACACACCTTAGAAAAACACATTCATCCACTCCTACTGCCAAGAGCATGTGTGGTAGTGAAGGCCATCGCTAACAATTAGTCTTTATATAAGACCCCTTCTGGACATGCTCATCTCATCTCATCTCATCTCTGACACATCAACCTTTCCTTGTTTTATAGTCTATACATTTACATTTAGGTGCTGCAAAACATCAAAGGTACCAGTTTTAGACGTATTTTGTTAAAAGGAAAAATGCCCCCATTATGATTGATCTACTGCAGTGTTTGATTGGTTATTGACTACGTAATGTGACTGCGTTCAAACAGTGGTGAACTGGGGCTCCTCAGTACAGGCCGGCTCCTACAACATGGCACTCTCTCACTGTGTGGGTCTCAACCAGGTGGACGACCACATCAAAAATTACAGGTACACACCACTCTCACGCCCCTCTACTCTACCTGCTCTCAGAACACAGGTGTGTGCGTGTGTGTGTGGTCGTGTGTGTGTATGTGTGTGTGGTGTGTGTGTGTGTGTGTGTGTGTGTGTGTGTGTGTGTGTGTGTGTGTGTGTGTGTGTGTGTGTGTGTGTGTGTGTGTGTGTGTGGCTGTTTGCATGTAATTGACTTCACTTTGTTTCCCATCACCTCCCTCGTCTTGACGTTCTTTGTCCTCCTTTCATGGTGTAAACTGACATGTCCAGGTCCCTGTCATATCCCCACCAAGCCACCTTAACTTCACGCTGGTCTGTCCCCTCTGTCTCTGTCCTCCTCTCTCCTCAGGCCTCAGTGTCTGGTCCTCACTGGTCCCCCTGCTGCCCGGCCTGCTCTAGTGGACTTTGTTGGGACCTTCACCAAGAACCTGAGTCTGATGATGTGTGGGAATGTTGTCACCGTAGGTTTAAACACATCTAACCCTAGGTTATATCTATAGAAAGTTTACACACATCTTACCCTAGGTTATATCCATACATAGTTTAAACACATCTAACCCTAGGGTATATCTATAGATAGTTTACACACATCTAACCATAGGTTATATCTATACATATGATGGTGCAGTTCGTCGTTTTTTTTTCAAGTGTAGACTTGGAACAATGATGTAGATTCTGAATACATTATTAGAAATACATGCGTAGTACTAGTTGAGGTGCATTTAATGCCTCTTGTTCATTCTTTCTTTCTTGTAATTACCCCAAACTAAGGACTGAAATACATGAAATAGATAAGGATATTTTAGGAAACATCTTTTCATTGGTCCCTTGGAATTACATTGTTATTATCTACAAGCCTTTTTATTTTTATGAAAATGACTTACTGCACCTCTGAATGTTTCATCTACAGCAAGTTATAAAGATGTTCGAACTTCAGCCCAAAAGTCTCTTTAAAACTTTTTCACCTTCACCTGAAAAAAAACCCTCAGGAAAGCCCTCCTTCTCCCAATGCTGTGGATTCTGCCTGCAACGGCACTCACACAGCTTGGCTCAACCAGCGGCGAATTAAGTCCTTTTACCACGGTGTGGTGGCCGATGACCTACGCTCTGGAGTGCAGATGCTGCTGCAGGTCAACACCTGCCTTATTCCACTTCTGCCCTCCCCTTATTCCCATTCTGCCCCTCCCCTTTTCCCCCGTCTGCTCCTCCCTTTATTCCCCTTCTGCTCCTCCCCTTATCCCCCTTCTGCTCCTCCCCTTATCCCCCTTCTGCTCCTCCCCTTATCCCCCTTCTGCTCCTCCCCTTATTCCCCTTCTGCTCCTCCCCTTATCCCCCTTCTGCTCCTCCCCTTATTCCCCTTCTGCTCCTCCCCTTATCCCCCTTCTGCTCCTCCCCTTATTCCCCTTCTGCACCTCCCCTTATCCCCCTTCTGCTCCTCCCCAGGGTCCTTCAAACAAGGCGACGAGATGGAATATGTTTTGAAAAAATTACTGATAAAATCAATAGATCCCATATCAAATAAAATAAACATAAAATATTATGAAATTAAGCTTTGAACATAAGTGAATGAAATGAAATTAAGCAACCCTCACTGTCTGTTGTTTATTAGGGAGCTGGTTTGGGTCGTATGCGCCCAAACATCTTGATGATGGGTTTCAAAAAGAACTGGAGAAAACACAGTGCAAGCTGTATGGATAGTTACATCGGCATCTTACAGTAAGTAAGAGTGAAACAGTTATCCTCAGAATGCTCGGTCATTTCAAAACATTGTCAGTCGGGCTTGTGCACTGAACATTAGGGCGCACTCAGAATGTTTGCTAAGCTAATGTGTCTGTGCTGCAGTGATGCTTTTGACCTTCACTATGGTGTGTGCGTGCTCCGAATGAAAGATGGCCTGGACATGTCTTGGCAGGTGCAAGCTCACAGTAAGCATAACAAGAGCATTCCTTTTGAAAACAAATCCTGTAACAAATTCTTTCCGCACCCATTAAATATTTCAAGATACATTCTGAGCATTTCATGAACAGGTAAAAGACTGATGAAAAATATGCATTTATTGATGCGATACGGCAGCATTTCCGTGCAATAGGGGTTTTACTGAGGCACACTGTGGAATGTTTTATTTTTTCTTTGGGCTGTTTAAGTCACCTCAAGGTAATTCTCTGTTTGACAGCCAACCCTGCATTTGAGGCCCACCCAGAGCAGACAGGATCTCCCACAGAATCTCCCACCAGTGTCTCATGTACGTACTGAATCACACAATGTTGAGCGGTTTTCGCACACGCACACACACACACACACACACACACACACACACACACACACACACACACACACACACACACACACACACACACACACACACACACACACACACACACACACACACACACACACACACACACACACACACACACACGCGCGCGCGCGCGCGCGCGCGCGCACACACACACACACGCGCACACGCACACACACGCACACAAACACACAAAGGGTGTGATTCTTATGAGTAAATACTCTCTATACACTCTTATCATGATGAGAACTCTTCACTCTGTCAGGCTGTTGGGTTGGTTACAGTTCTTTGGGTTGGTAGTTTCAGGCCTGGAAGCTTCTGTCTGTCCGCCCCAGGTCCGGACTGTGTTCCAAACCAAGCAAGAGAAGAAGACTATTGATGTGTACTGGTTGTCTGATGACGGAGGTAAAGAACTTAAATTTAGTTCTTTTTTTATTACAGTACACAGATGTACAGTACACTGCATGTTATTATGTAAGAGCACTTGGAGGTTCTGTGATGATGTTCAAGATGAAATGTTAGTTTAACTCACAGTCAAAACTGCAGCTGTGATGCCTCTGATAAGATGTGGGTTTTTCTCTGCGGTGATGGCAGGCCTGACGCTTCTCATTCCCTATCTGCTCACCCGCAAGAAGCGCTGGGCAAAGTGTAAGGTGCGTGTGTTTGTTCGGGGAGATATCGAGAACATGGAGGAGCGCAAGAACGAGTGAGTGAGCCACTGACTATTCACACTGCATGTGTGGCATCATTCTGTCCGAGAATGGTTTAATTTCTTCCGGAAAACGTTACATATACAAAATATTCAGCATTAATATTGTATATTGTAAAATGCACCAACAATTAGTGCTTCCCAAAATAAAGGAGAAGAATGGGTTGTAGACAGTCCATGTTGAAAAAGGTTGAGGGAAGTAAGGCTTTGGGCCTAAATGTGTTTTGTGTCTGTCTTAAGACAAAAATCTCTGCAAGAGTTATCCATTCCAATACATATTTCTCCAATCCACAGTATTGAGGGGGCTCTCTGTGTTTTCCTCCAGGGTGATGTCCCTTATCAGTAAATTTCGATTAGGGTTCCACGAGGTCCAGGTTCTCCCCGACATCGATGAAAGGCCCCAGCCGGAACAGTACGGTTCACGCATACTCCCATCTTCCTCTCGTATAACCATGCAGTAACTCACAGTCAAATGGAGTCAGTAAAGAAACGCTCTCTGTCCTGACAGTGTGAAGAGGTTTGAGGACCTGATCGCGCCGTACAGAGTGAACCCAACCGCCAAAAGCGAGGACTCAGACCCGATCAACAAGGGCGAGGACTCAGGGGCAGGGCTGAAGGACTATCCCTGGGAAGTGTCCAGTGAAGAGATGGAGAGACATAAAGCAAAGGTGACCCGAAACCTGAGTGTACTAAATGGCCTGAGAAATGGACTTCAACATATGGAGTCATGCAGAAATGTCTAATGTCTCAATTATAGAATTAATTTGCCATTTTTATGCTTGTAATGATGTTGATTTTGCCTACACATGTCTTTATTTCTCATTGGGATGGATTGTTGTGTTTGAGTCTCGTGTCATTTATGTGTTGTGGTTCTTGTGTTATATACTGTATGTCTGGTATTACAGTCTCACCGACAGATCAAGCTGAATGAGGTGCTGCGTGATAACTCACGTGATGCTGCCCTCATTGTCGTGTACGTAAGACATCATGACATCACACATACAAATGATTTGGACACAGAAGTGTTTTGAGCGCTGGGCATGCTTTAAAAAAGGATGGACCTCAGATAGAATGTGTGGGGTTTAACCATAGATATAGACCATTGATAGACCACCATAGACCTCTGTCCACCCGTGAGAGTCCTAATGTCCTGTTTGCTCTGACCTTCAGGACCCTGCCCGTTGTCAAGAGAGGGGTGTGTCCAAGCGCCCTCTACATGGCTTGGCTGGAGACGCTGTCACGTGACCTTCGCCCTCCAGTCCTGCTCATCAGAGGGAACCAGCAGAATGTTCTCACCTTCTACTGTCAATGACCCCAACTCAACCTAACAATACACTACACAGAAAAGCTAGTTAGCCGTGACTTGCAGCTGCCTAATCATTTGAAGGAAATTCGAACTGGCCACATTAATCTAATCTATGTCTGTATATTGTAAGTGTAATATCAGAATCAGAATCATGTTTATTGGCCAAGTACATTTTCATATACAAGGAATTTTTCAGGGTTTAGTAATATCAATCTAGTTGTTTAATTATTATTGTCACATGGATATCATTTGTATAAACACCAACGGTAAACAACTTATTAGGACAAGGGGTGCAATTTCAACTATGCTCTTGAAACAGTGGCCTTTCAATTTTCATCACTTTGTGTTACATGTAATTCAACACCTGTGTAATTAATTAAATTCTGTCTACATAATCAGTTATTTTTTGTGACATATACATTCTCCGGAATTGTACCGGAAGGCAAAAAGCATGGCGCATAAGTAATTGGGGGAGTTGTGTAGTTATAGTTAAGCAAAACAAAGACTGATGCAACCCAAAAGGTGATTTGCCTGAGGCCCTGCACTGAGCTTGCGTACAGAACAATGCTTCCTGGAAAACTCCACGTCTGAACTGGCGTTTCTTTTAGCCAATAGCAAGCGGCCACCGCGTGTTTGGAAACAACACACCCTGCTAGTTATATTTCCTCAATCGTATCATTCTTCAAACTACCACTTATTCGACAGTCTTGATTTCCGGTGTAAAGAGGGGGGATTAGTGTTTGGTGTGTTTGACATGCACGTCAGGGTAATTTAGACAACTGACCGTATGAAAACGCAGTATTCTTTATAGCTATTCTTTGTTGTAGCTAGTTGTTTTTAGCCACGGTGTCGTGGTTACGTAGCCAGTTAGCTAGCTAGCTAGCCAAACATCCATAAACTCAGCGTTGATCCACAGGCGAGATGAGCGACAGAAGTTCTTCACCTGACCGAAACACCATAACATTGGTTGTTAAAACACCTAGGCAAGAGGATGGAGACGAAATAATCGAAGGAGTGGAGTTAAACTGGAAGGTCTTGGATTTGAAGAAACATTTGTCACGGGTTTATCCCTCCTGTCCAGTAAGTGTCACTGATGGAATGTTATGTCAGAGCTACTAACGAACTCCATGCTAACGCTAGCTAAATAATGGTAGTCTTAAACTGTTCAACCGTTTCTGATTTAAAACATCTGCAGTGACATTCAACTTGATGTTTGTCTGGGGAAACTGACTGTTACCCTTTGTCCTTTTATGTGCTTAGCTTGTTTGGGAACCTATCGACCCTTGCCCTTTGTCGAACGCTGTTGGTAGATATTATATAAGTGTGGCATTTGTAATGCTATGTGCCAACATAACCGAAAAGTTAGCCTATCAAGATATTTTTCTGAATGTTTAATACAATGTACCTACGAGTCGTCCTTAGGATAAAATTGAATGGAAGTCTGATTAGGGCGTGTGATCGATCGCCAGCTGTCTAGTTCTCTTATCTTGTCCCTCTACCATTACCTAGGCGGAAAAAGACCAGAGACTTATTTACTCTGGCAAGATGCTTCCAGACAACCTGCCCATCAGAGACGCCTTCAGAAAGGTAAATATATACAGTATATGCACTAGGTCAAGCACTTGGAGATATTTTAACTTATCGTTAACCCAATACAAAGAACTGAAGGGCAACTTTAAGTGTCCTTTACAACTACACCACCTACACCTGCTCTACACAAACAAAGAAATACAAATACATTGTTTGTAGATGATGACTTGCCCACGTTTTGTTTGGCAATGGATGACAGTGTAGACTCGAATTACAGACATACAGTCTGTGCCACAAGCAGAGCCAGTTTCAGACTGTTAAAGCATTTTGAGCACATAGAAGCTCTCATGGATTCTGTCACAGCTATTGTTATGTGTTCTAGGACAGGTGTCATGTTTTTGAATGGCTGCCAGTTCAGTAGCAGCTCTTAAGTTTGTCCTCAGTGTACAGGTTTGCCTACTTCTTATCAGCGTGTGGAAATATGGCACGGCAAAACATGAGTCAGTGTTAAACTCTCAGCTCAACCTCTTGACATTACTAATACCTGTTCATACTCAAATTACCTTTTGAAGAAAACTAAATCTATTGCCTCATTTGTTGAATGACACTCTGAAGTTAGTTAAGGAAGTTAAGGAAGTGTAGTGTATGGACTGTGTGGCGTATTTTAACCATATGGTGTCTTTCTAACTCACAGGGAGACCACATGCCTATCGTACACCTGGTGTGTGCTTTCAGACCCCAGCCTGAAACTCAACAAGGTGCCAGACCCAAGGTATAGCCCACCTTATTCTCCTCTCCCTGCGCAGTTCACTGGACTAGTTTCACAATCCACCTGTCCTTGCCGGAGAAAATACAGATTCAGAACCGAAGTCACTCTTACATTACGAAGCACAAAAGGTGTCTTTTCTTAACATTTTTACACAGGTATCTTTACAACGCATTGTGCAATACACAGTTAAAAAAAACAAAAACATAATATAAAATAACAGGACAATATAGTGTGTTATACACCGCGTTCCACATTATTATGCAAATTGGATTTAAGGGTCATAAACATTTATTTTTTTGTTTTTCAATTAAAGTCATGGGTGGTATTGTGTCTCAGGGCTTATTGAATGATTGAAATCAATCTCAGACACCTGAGATAATTAGTTTGCCAGGTGAGCCCAATCAAAGGAAAACTACTTAAGAAGGATGTTCCACATTATTACGCAAGCTACATGTTTCAGGCAAAATGGGGAAGAAAAGGGATCTCTCTGCTGCTGAAAAGCGGCAAATAGTGCAATACCTTGGTCAAGGTATCGCAACATTTGATATTTCGAAAAGAATTGCGCATGATCATCGGACGGGGAAGAAATTTGTCACTGATTCACAGCACAAGTGGGTTCGTTAAGACAAAGGCAAGATAAGGAAGATTTCTGCCAAACAAATGCGTAGGGTTAAGAGAGCAGCCACTAAATTGCTATTGAATAGCAGCAAACAGGTGTTTAAAGCCGCTGGTGCCTCTGGAGTTTCGCGAATTTCAGGATGTAGGATGCTCAAGAGGTTTGCAAGTGTCCTTAAACCTTATTCGGCCACCGCTAAACCCAGCTCACAAGCAAAAATGGTTGCAGTGGGCTCAGGACTACATAAAGACTAACTTTCAAACTGTTTTGTTTACGGATGAGTGCCGTGCAACCCTTGATGGTCCTGATGGATGGAGTAGTGGATGGTTGGTGAATGGCCACCATGTCCCAACAAGGCTAAGATGTCAACAAGGAGGTGGTGGAGTCATGTTTTGGGCGGGAATCATGGGGAGAGAGCTGGTAGGCCCCTTTAGGGTCCCCGACGGTGTGAAAATGACCTTGGCAAAGTATGTAGAGTTTCTGACTGACCACTTTCTTCCGTGGTACAAAAAGAAGAGCCGCACCTTCCATAGCAAAGTCATATTTATGCATGACAATGCACCATATCATACTGCAAAGAATACCTCTGGGGCATTGGCTATAGCAGCCAATGCCCCAGAGGTATTCTTTGCATAAAAGAAGAGAAACTCATGGTGTGGCCCCCATCTTACCCTGACCTTAACCCCATTGAGAACCTTTGGAGCATCATCAAGCAAAAGATCTATGTGGGTGGAAGGCAGTACACATCCAATCAGGTGCTCTGGGAGTCTATTATTGCATCCTGATAAGACATTAAAGCAGAAACAATCAAAGAACTCATGAGTTCAATGGATGCCAGAATTGTGAAGTTGATCAAAGAAGGGGTCCTATGTTAACATGTAACTTCACCTGTTAAGATGTTTTTGATTAAAACTTTTTTTGATTTCAGTAAATATGGCCTCCTAATGCTGCAAATTCAACAAATGACAATTTTTAGTTCTTTACAACCTATAAAATATCTTGAAACTCTGAGACTTCGAAACTCTGCATAATAATTTGGAACACTGCATTTTGAGTTTTTTAATTTAGGAAAAAATACTGTTATCATTGGGAGGTTTGTTCAATAAAATTTGAATTATACTCTTACAGTTGATGACTTCAAAATTATACTGACTGAATGTGCATTACTATTTAGGAAAATCTGAGCAAAGTGTAATTTGCATAATAATGTGGAACGCGGTGTACATATTATATTATGCACGTGATCTTTTAATACATTATTCATTCTGTTCATTGGAAAGACAAAAGCTGAGGGCGTGCAGCAGTTAGCCTATAGTAAACGGAAGTGTTCTAGCATGCCTGCTGAAGCTTATAAGGTGTACTTGCTTAGTAAGCATGACAGGCAAGTTAGTGTTTTTGTGCTAATGTCAAGTTAGCATGTCATGAGAATAACTTAAAATTCCTGGGTGTTTTCCCATTAGCCTTCTACCGCAAGTTCTGGTATAAGGGATGGTCTTTCAGTTTCCATCTGTGAAACAGCACGTGATTGTGTGTCTGTCTGTCGGTCGGTCGGTCTTTCTCTCTCTGTGTGTGTGTGTGTGTGTGTGTGTGTGTGCCCGTACGCCCGTACGCGTGCGCTTGTGTGTGTGTGTGTGTGTGTGTGTGTGTGTGTGTGTGTGTGTGTGTGTGTGTGTGTGTGTGTGTGTGTGTGTGTGTGTGTGTGTGTGTGCTCCCTCGAGATCACCGCTCTAGCTCAGTACCTCAGTGGGTGGCAGGGACACAGCTGTGTGCCTTCTCTCATTAAACTCCCCCAGGAGTCCTACTTCTCACAGGCCCGCACGACTCCACAGCTGCAACACACACTCACTCTGTGCCCGCCACAACGCCTCCACAGCACAGCTGCAACACACACGCCAGTCAGTCACACAGTCTGTGTCCGCCACAACGCCTGAGTGTTTTCCCAGGGAGCACAAATTGCAGGGGGGGAATCATTTTAAGTACAGTCTTTGTGAAAATCGTTGTACAACGACGAAGGATTAGATATCATATTCAAAGCCGCTTTTAGACCTCAAAATGCCGATGGCCCAGAAAGATGATCTGTTTTTCCCCAAGCGTCCATTATCCTTTTCTTCCTCTGACGGTGCCTTTCTCTCTTGTTCTTTCAGGTCAGAGCAGAGGAATCCTCCCCACCCTCGTCAGAAGCAGCCAGGCAGCAGCCTGCTGAGGTACCTACCCCACCTCCGTCCGCTCACGCTCCCCAGATGCCCTCTACTGGCGGCCTGAGACACCGCGGGCACCCCACTCCAACCGCGACTCCTGTGGCCACGTGAGTTATCAGTCACCATTGCAGGCTGGGTTTCTGTTCCTGGTCTTTCTCTCACCCGTGGTGCTGTTATCTGCCTCCTACAGCCAGCGCCATGCTGTTTTTATGGCCCTCTGGTTTTTATTGTTGCAACAGAGTGTCTCTCTTCAGCTCCCTTCCATTATAAAACTTTTTCTTAATCGCGGCTAATGTCCGTGTCACGCGTGCAACTTTGCAAACAATGGAGCCAGCAGTCTTGAAGTTGTGATTCCGTAATTTGCTGACGTGAGCCTACGCCACCATCTGTTCATGTGAGATACTGTCGCGTGTGGGAAGATCACTCGCTATAATGATACATCTCTGGTTTCTGCAAGCCACTCCACAGAGCCAGGGAGAGCTGAGCGCGTTAGATAGACTGCGCACACTGTCTGGTCATGTTCCTCCACCAGCCCCTGTGAATAATATCAGGCGCCGGCATCTCTGCTGTGTTGGCTGGCAGTCTGATGTCTAGAGCGAGGTTGTCATGGTGACCGAGGTTCTCCGTCTCTTTTTCTCCTCAGGGCTGGAGCTGCAACGATGGCCCACCCCGACTTCCCCACCTACTCACTCTACAGCCCCCAGCAGCTGCTCTGGCTCCAGCACATGTATGCCCGACAGTACTACATGCACTAGTAAGTACCAGTTTAGTATTAGTGCTAAGATACTAGCACAATTATTTCCGACAGTACTACATGCATTAGTATTTACCAGTTTAGTATTAGTGCTACGATACTAGCACAAGTATTTGAGATATTAGTGCTCAGATACTAGCACAAGTATTTCAGATGGTACCTCATGCACTAGTAAGTACCACTTCAGTGTTAGTGCTAAGATACTAGCAGAAGTATTTTCGACAGTACTACATGCACTACTAAGTACCAGTTTAGTAGTAGTGCTAAAATACTAGCACAAGTATTTCAGACAATACATGCATTAGGAAGTACCGATTTGGTATCAGTACATTTCAGACTTAAAATACTCCATGCAGTTGCATTAGCTATGATCAACAGGAAAACATGCTCTTGTAAGTAGCATTTTACCAAGACTTGAAAGGCATTCCTGTTTCCCAGACCATCTCTTACCCTGTAGTCACACAATATGAGAGGGAGACAAATGGGCGTTCCTAGCTTGAGGTTACCAGGTTACACAACTAAACAAATCAAATCAAACATTATTTATACGGCGCATTTCATTCCAAGAGGTTACACAATGCACTTCACAGGGGGAAATGGGGGGGTACAAATGCTTAAGTTTGACACTAATTTTCCAGAGGGATATAAAAGCTATAGTGAAGTGCAAGCATATTACAAAGCACACAAATACACATGCACTACAGATCTACTACAGACCACTGAGCACAGATGAACAAGTAGGCTTCACATGATTGCTCATTTGTTTCTGCAACGTATGTCAAGCTGCCTTCACTCCCATTGGTAGTGGGCGTGCCCCGTCGCTCAGAATGTGCATAAAATAGATCGCTTGCCTATTTTCGCCTAGTTGGCGATGCAATAGTCACTTGTCTGTTGTTGCTATATCGCCAACTCTCTTAGGAAATGAAGAGCAGCTGGTTGTTTTGTCTCTGTCCTGTGTCGCTTGTGTTACCAAGGGGTTAAGAAACCGTCGTATGTATACCTCAAGAGGCATGTGTGAGATGAATATAATGGGCATGACTTAGATTGGAGCGCAGGGGATCATTGTTAAAAATAACATCAACAAGAAATACTATGCAAGTCAAAATAACAACTTTGCCAAAAAAGGATGGCTGTAGGCTAGATGTTACTGATTTGTATTAGGAAGGGATTCAAAATGGATGCCGACTTGTATTTATTGAAGCAGAATAGCATGTACATCTGATAGTCCTACAGGCAGTAATTCCTTTCAGTAGTATGTTTTCGTTGTTGCCATAGTTTTTGACAAAAATGTTTGCCCGGATGTATAAGGCCACAACATGGCTATTAGATCTGATGTTAGTTTATCTGCTGCAGTTTTTAAACCAGATAACCCTTACGCCCGACAGTATGCCTCCGCTTGTTCTGTTAACTGAACTGGGAAACAAACTAACATGTCCTGTGCCCCTTGGTGTGCTCGGCTGATCTGTGGTGTTTCTTGTTGTCCAGCCAAGCTGCCATGGCTGCTGCCTCCTCCACGTCGCTGGCCTCCACCGTCGGCACGACTCTGCCCGTCGCACCCCACCAAGCCGCAGTCCCTGCCGGGCTGCCCAATCAAGCGCCCATTGACAATTTGCCAGCCAATCAGAATGCCGCAGATCCTGCATTCATCAACCCGGAGGGAGCCAATCAGAACCTGCGAATGAATGCGCAGGGCGGGCCTGTGATGGAGGACGAGGAGGAGATGAACCGTGATTGGCTGGACTGGTTGTACACGGCCGCCCGTCTCGGCGTGTTCCTCAGCATCGTCTACTTTTACTCCAGCCTCAGCCGCTTCATCCTGGTCATGAGCAGCCTGCTCCTCATGTACCTGTAAGTGTGTATCGCCATGACTACTAATATTACTCCTACTGCAACTATACTACTAGTACCTGCAGTCTGCTCCTCATGTACCTGTAAGTGTCTATCGCCATGACTACTAATATTACTCCTACTGCAACTATACTACTAGTACCTGCAGCCTGCTCCTCATGTACCTGTAAGTGTCTATCGTCATGACTACTAATATTACTCCTACTGCAACTATACTACTAGTACCTGCAGCCTGCTCCTCATGTACCTGTAAGTGTCTATCGCCATGACTACTAATATTACTCCTACTGCAACTATACTACTAGTACCTGCAGCCTGCTCCTCATGTACCTGTAAGTGTCTATCGCCATGACTACTAATATTACTCCTACTGCGACTATACTACTAGTACCTGCAGCCTGCTCCTCATGTACCTGTAAGTGTCTATCGCCATGACTACTAATATTACTCCTACTGCAACTATACTACTAGTACCTGCAGTCTGCTCCTCATGTACCTGTAAGTGTCTATCACCATGACTACTAATATTACTTCTACTGCAACTATACTACTAGTACCTGCCATCTGCTCTTACCTTACCTTACCTACCTGTGTTTGTAATACTCTTACTACTGAGCAGCTGCAACTATATTACTACTAGTACCTGCAGCCTGCTCCTCATGTGCCTGTAAGTAGCACTGTCACCACCAGTATTACTGTTTCAGTCCCTGTTTCTGTGGCCATTGCTGTTAATGTTAATCTTATGTGACCGTAGTAACAAGCCCATTAATGTCAATACTATTGTGGTTTTATGGCAAGACAAAAACCCTTTCATTGATGCCATCACCATAACGGTTGAAGCGTTGTTAAACAGGCTATTGTCTGTGGCGTTCTTGTTACTGTGGAGAGTCAGATGAGGAGGCACATGCCGGCCCTGTCCTTGGTCCAGTCTGGCAGTCACACCACTTCCCACGGTTATATAACTTAGCCCGACTCAGCACTCTGGCCCTCATAGCTCTGAAGTGTGGAAAGAGGTGGAGGAATGGAGCGAGCAGTAAGACGGGAAATGAGGGAGGGAGAAAGGGAGGGAGGGAGGGATAAAAGAGCAGAAGAGGAGAGAGAGAAACGAGGGATAGTGAGGGGCAAGGGTTAGTAAAAGAGTAACAGCATGTCCTGCACTGCAGCCACTGTGGCACACACACGTACACACACACACACGTACACACACACACACACACACACAGAGGCTTCTTTTGAATGCAAGAGCTTCGGCTTCTCCCTGTGGATGAGTGGATGTGGCCTGGGAGGTCTCCCCAAACTCCACAGCTGCACGGCAGAGATTAGGCCTGGATGGCAGCTCAAGGACTTCAGTGTTTACCGATAAACGAATCCGTGCTGACGTGGCAGTGTACACACACACACACACACACACACACGCTCCCTCCCTCAGGCGCAGTGGTTGGTGACTGGCTTTACTTCAAGCTCCACATTTTGCCAATTAAAAAATGGTCCCAGTCTTTCAAAATATTCAGAGTTGCTCTGGTGAGATTATCTTAAGCACAGCCCCACTGCTCTTCATCTCTACACCCACATAACCCCTCTTAGTTTCCATTAATCTTAATCTGGAGTCAGGTTGCTTGTTTGACTTGATCTTGGTGTTAGTGACTTAGGTTTTGTTTGGGTTGTTCTCGGTGTTAGTGACTTAAAGGCCATTGGCACTGGACTCTATTTCCCGTCCATTTCTTCCTGGCTTCTATGACGCGTCAAGGAGGCTGATGACCCTGAGAATGTGACAAAGGCTTTCTGTGCAAATGGAGGATTTTAATAAGAGTTCCACAATTTCAGATTTCTATCTAAGTGCTCTGGGGCTGATTATTTTTGAGTCATTAGTTAGTTAGTTATTGCTCTGTTAAAAATTGGGGAAAGTATTGAGATAGTTGGGACGAAGGCTATATGCTTTCATAAGCTGCCCTTTTCTCCTTTCTGGAAGTGGAAGGGCCTGGCATTTAGCGCTTGTCTCTTTTTCATTTCTGCTTTT
Source organism: Sprattus sprattus (assembly GCF_963457725.1). NCBI lineage: Eukaryota > Metazoa > Chordata > Actinopteri > Clupeiformes > Clupeidae > Sprattus > Sprattus sprattus. Next base: position 8,743,039 of record NC_137926.1, on the reverse strand, counting down.
AGACACACCGCTGGCTGGTTCCCCTTCCGACGGAGGCCTGTGGCCAGGGGCGTGAATGAACCCGCCCCAGAGGTCATCCAGAACCAGCAGAACCTGAACAACCAGAACCAACACAATGAGCCGGTAAGCAGCGACACATAATACTGGTGTAAACCAACAACAATGTAGAGGATTCAGTCGGTGCCGAGTTTTGTTTGTTGTTTGTTTTGCATCAGGACCAGTTTGGCATGTCTTTTTTTTACTATCTGACCACAGGTCTGGAGTCCTGTCATCTAGATCGCAGGTGACTCTGGAATGTCTTAGTTGCAAAGCATCATGGGAAATGTAGTGCATCTAATATGGCCTATAAAGAGGTTCAAACATATCGGAGTGCCTTGGTAGGAGTGCCTTGGAATTGAGTGGAGAAGGAGAGTAATTTGAGAGTGCAACCGAGCTTCTAAAAGCTATATCCTAGAAATAGACATGTATACTATTTGTATTTATGTTATTTAAGGCTATAGCCCATGCTGTTGGAAATACTTCTAAATCACTTTTTGATGGCTCTATTTTATGGGTACTTTGGAGCTTATACGCTAGTACAGGGACCTTCTTGTATGTTGTTATAAAATGTACTTGGGGTTAAGTCTCCTTGAGTGTGCTGTCCTGGGTCCTCACCGTGTGTGTGTGTGTGTCTGTCTGTCATCCACAGGCGGAGCCCCCTGCTGAAGGAGAGGGTCCGGAGGCCGCAGCAGAACCAGAGGGCCAAGCGCCACATCCCCTCACCCCAGTCTTGGTGCCTCCACACCGGGTGTCTATAGTCTGGACCACCTGGATCTTCTTCAAGACCTTCTTTGCCTCGCTCATCCCGGAGGCGCCCCAGATGGGGGCAAACTGAGGGTGGCACAGGCACAGGCTGGACGACTCGAGACCGGCGGAAAAAAAGAAGAGAGTGCCGTAAGGTCTTGACGATGCTGGATAAAGCGAAAGACACTTTACACCACAACCCTTGCAACATTCCCGCACAAGAGGGGATGGAGACGAGACCTCACGATTTCTCGGACACAACCGCACGTTTTCACTGATGATGATGATGATGATGATGTCTCTTTGTGATGGTGCACCTTGAAGTCTTTGGCTTCACGACCATAAACCATAAACCAAACGAACTCTGAAGTTCAAAAGATATATTCCAAGTTCTTCCTACTCTTTTGCCAAACGCTTGTACATAAAACTGTAAACATGTCAATAATTCTGTATATAGAGTGGCCAGGGCACTTTAGAGAACCTCTCAATCTGTGGCCAAGTGGAGCAGAGCTGCTGGTTTGAAGTTCTCTTATGCAAGCCTCTTGTCATCAGTGTTTCATTTTCTAGGAGGCCTCTAAGCTGCTAGTCCCCAACGTTGTGCTGAAGCACAGATCACAATCCCGCCTGATTCAGATTCCTCACTCCTTGATTGGACACGGACATAATGACTGCTATCAATTTAGTTTCACCCCTTCACTTTTCTGTGTATCTTTTAGGAACATTTGAACTGAGTGTGCTTGAATTGGGTTTCTTCGAAAGCCAAAGGATGCAGATTAGTATTTGCATTCTGCTTAAAATGTTTGTGCTTCATTTATTTGTAAGCACATGATTTTTGTTTGCATTTTTCTGTGTATAACGGATGAGTCAAGGTGACGTTAAACAGGCATACGAGCATGAACATGCCCCATGGAGAGTGAAGCTAATATGCAAACTTTGCTCCGTTAGGGTGAATCTTAATAGCAGGACTAACCAAACAAGGACTGGGACAGGAGTTCTCTGTTCTTCTCTGTTCTTTTCCTAGGACACAATGGCACTTTGGTTTTTCTAAATAGTCATGGGATAACTACAGGAATCGCAAGCTTGACTGATGCCATATTTCTCATGTTCTGCTCCGCAGACGCTCACTGAAGGGTTTTATCCACCTACTGTATTTAAAAAAAAAGGAAATGTCTTTATGCTATGGTAGGAAACAGAAAACAGTTTTGCTGTGAATGTAATGGAAGTGTATCTATTTCTGTACAGGATTAAAGTAATACATTCATTTTTATTAATCAAACATATTTTCCTCAGTCTCTTTATTTGACATTCCTAACTCTCTCTGGACCTCTTTTGCAATGTCAAGAGTTCTGCTATACAGACTGGAATTGATCACAGAACCTTTTAAGAACCTCCACTGGAATCTCTAGGTCAATTGGTTGTTTTTTTGCCTGGTTGTTTTTGTGTCCTGTCATGTCATGTTTCTTTTTTTTTTTTTGGAGTGAAAGAAAACATGTTATTCAATCCCACATTTCCTGAGCTGTGTCTAGGGGTGCATTCTTCTGGAACAGTCCAGCCTCCTCATGAGCGGTTCATTGACCTTCTCTAGAAGTGCAGGGGTCACTACTGGTCATGTGACCTCCCAAAAGCTGCCAAAACGTTCCCTCAGGACCTGTCCAGCTCCTCCCTTCACCCTGCGTTCTTAAGTTAAAGAAGGGAGAACAGAGGGAGAGGGGTAAAGGGTGGCAAACATGGCCGCAGTTTAGTGCTTGAGGTGATTTTGTGGTATTTGGGCAGCTGAGCTGTCCGTTCCTTAAGCAAAGCTTTGTCATACTGGGATGTGAAGAATCGGAATTTTCCACTTAAAGATGGAGTAAGACTCGTTTTTGCAGAGTTCGGTTCATTCAGTTCATTGACGTTTCCTCTGTCTCACACACACACACACACACACCAGTGCTCTCTCACGCAGACAGTTTGCTGGCACAGTGAGAGGAGCTTAATATACAGTTGTCATAAATTGGAGGAAGGAAGACAACATGGGAGTCTGTGGGGAAAGGGCTGTTATGTGCAGTTCACACATGTGTATGTCTTCAGACCTTTACCAGCAAAGCTCCTATCACTGGTGGTACTGTACTGTTGATTATAGACACACAAATAAAATGCAAATACCTGAGACCAGCTCATTTGGATGGGTTACAGACTCAGGAATCACAGGGTTGGTCGGAAAACATGATCTGTATGTCTCCTATTTGAAAATATACATCATGATGTTGAACCAGCAGTATTGTTGACGTGCGTGAGCAGGGGGTGACATGTTGCTGTCTGCCTGATGTCACAGTAACCCTTCTCCTCAACGCATACCAAAGGAGGCCAAAAACAATAACAAAAACCCTAACCCCCCCCCCCCTGATATTTCAACTTCAGGGAAGTGCTTGGTATGTCCAGCCTCCTTAACCCAATCCAGGCCCTTCTATGAGGCCCCCTTCCGGGACATGCTAGCCCCCGCCCCCCTGGCTTTCTTCCCCTGTCAAGCAGAGCGGTCAGTGCTGAAAGTCAGCTGGCAGTTGTTGCGGGGTCGTGTCGTGATGAAGTTGTGTGTGATGTTGTTGCTGCTGCTCCCGCTCCTGTGCCTGGCAGGACTGGGACGGGCGTGTGTGACTCCAGAGGAGGCGTACAGGTTCACAGGAGCCGTCTGCAGACTCACCTACCCCGCTGCACTGGTCTGTGAGTAAAGCCCCTATCCCTTCATATGGTCACGTAACGCAGTGCTGTAGTCCAGGGTATTCGCAGGTTTACGGAGTATACCCACTTATTTATGAGTCAGCATTGCGTAGACCCACTTCTCAAAACAAGGGCGTTTATCCTGTGCTGTATGGGCTGCTTAAGACAATTAAGAGTATACCCACTTATCCAGGGACCACTACACCACTGGCCACATAACCTACAGGGTGGCGAGCGACAAACTAGCCAATCTCTCCAATCTGCTACTATCACTCTTCATGTTGTTTGTGTTGTTGATACTGTTTCTGTCTCTGATTTCAATTGATGAAGAGTAAAAGTTGTCTTATTTCCAACAATGCATCCATTGTGAATTGTGTAACATGTAAGATTTGAGACGCTAATAAAAGCCCAGGGTGGATTCTTGAGAATTATGTCGCAGTTTTAGGAATGGACTGTTGACACTGTATGTCTCTGTGTGTTGTGGGGGGGATGTTTCTCACCGATGATAAATACTGACTGGAGTCTCTGCTAATCGCCGGGAAAAACCTTCTTTTTATGGCCGTAGTAAATGAGAAAACCACACGTGTGATCGAGGCCGCTTTTCAGCATGCCAAATACCCCAGCATCGAGGGCGAGAAGAGCATGATGGTGTTTGGGAAAGTGTCCTATGGACTTCACAAGTGAGTGGGATACGGACTTTACAGTAGTTGTGCAGAAATGTCTCCCTTTTGTTTTGCCTTATAAACTTCTTGTTTTAGTTGAGTTGGAGAAAGGAAGACAACATGGGGGTCTGTGGGGAAATGGCTGTTATGTGCAGTTCACACATGTGTATGTCTTCAGACCTTTACCAGCAAATCTCCTATCGCTGGTGGTACTGTACTGTTGATTATAACTGTACTGTTGACATTTGTGCAGAAATGTCTCCCTTTTTTTTGCCTTATAAACTTCTTGTTTTGATTTCTCTCACCGTGACGGCAGCCTGGAGATCCACAACCTGTCGATTGGTTCCAGCGAGGTGGCGCTCCATGCTGGGGAAGGGATTGGCATTGCCATCTCAAATGTGTCTGCCGTGTTCAAGGGGACCATCAAATATGGCTATGGAAGCTGGCTGTAAGTACTGAGTGCTAATTGGGTCACATACAGTATACAATAGGGAGGAGTAGCCTTCTGAGATTTAAGGTACTCTGGCACATAAAGAACCAGAAGGGATCTCCTGTGAAGGTCATGGCATCATTCCCAGGTAAAGGGAAGACAATCAGGCATTGTAGTCATTGTGACATTTTACCTCAAAATGATCCTATTCTTAGGATGTACAGTTTTAGGACAGACGTGTGAATCGGTGTGTAGTCGGTTGTAAGTCATCATTTTAAGTATTATGTGTGATTTTGTGAATTAATTCATTCTTCTCATGTTTTATAGCATTAAGGTCTCACAGACTGTTGACTTTGAGATTGAATCTCAGATTGACCTTGGCATCAACCCAAAGCTTTGTAAGCAGCTTCTTTATTGTTCCTTCCCCTCCTTACACATTACCACATTGCATTACATCAACTGACTCAGTAGATGCTTTAGTCTTGTTTAGTGCTTTAATGCTTTAGTGACTTTCAGCACAGGTAAGGTATTAATCTTTAAGTATGTAGGATCCCTGGGGAACATAGGTGTTAGTGGAGATTCCGTGTATGTAAGTAAGTGACTGTATAGTTCCCAGCATGCCTTGAGGGAGTTCTGAGTGTTCCGTAACTGGTAATGTTCGATATTAGAATGTAATTCATGTGTCCTTTATGTGTGTGGCATTCGCTTGCAATACTATTGTTGCTCTCCCCCTTGTGTTATGTTGTAATGGCTGTGTGTTAATGGCTGTGTGTTAGGCCCTGTGTGTTAGTCCCTATGTGTTACCCCCTCAATTTTAGCTCCTGTGTGTTAGCCCCTCTGTGTTTTCTGCTATTCCAATGCATTTCTTCTGCGTGGCATAACAGCAAATACTATAACACACTAACTATAACACTTCTCCTCTCTCGTGTCAGACTGCGGAGCTGGGAAGGTGGCTGCAGACACCTCCGACTGCTACCTCACATTCCACAAACTCAAGCTGATTCTGCAGGGGCAGAGAGAGTAAGCAACGCCTTCCTGGCTGTATGAGTATCAGAGGGTGGGGGTGGGGGTGGGACTGAATGCTTTAGATACCACCACCGCACGCCATCGAGAGGCAATGCTGTATGGTGTTGTCGAAAATCAATACCTTAATCTTGAAGGAACTGAATCTGTTTAATGCACATATTCTAATGTAGATTATAACATTATAGCAACGTTATAGTGTACGTTTACGTAATTAATCTATACGCAAGCACAGTATGTGCAGTTATCAGTTATCTGTTATCTGTTACTATCTGTGTCTGTGACTGATTACTGATTACTGTTACTGCAGACCTGGCTGGTTGAGACGCATCTTCACAGACTTCGTCACCTTCACGGTGAAACTTGTCATCAAGGGCCAGGTAGGTGCAGAACCAGGCCTTTGTGCAAACGCTGCGTCTTGACGTCTCACTTCTGCCCCCTGCTGTCGTTTTTATAAATAACAAGTTTAGTGGTACCAAAGAAGGCTTGTGCTGCAGTCTGAAATGTTTTCTATTCATTCTCAGTTGTAATTAAAGCCATTACAAACAATACACATTCTACAGTACACAGCTTTAGCTGGGGATATTCAAATGAATAGCATAATACTGACAAATGGAGATACTAAAATGAAGTGTCAGTAGTTGCTACAAAGAAGCCAGTAAATCACTGAGATTAATTATATTCCAGTATTTACTCTAAGACAAACAGTAAATCACTGAGATACATTTCCATTTTTTTTTTGCTGAACCATAGATCTGCAAGGAGATCAACAATGTGGCGAACATACTGTCAGACTTCGTACAGGAACAAGCAGGTACTGGCTGTATGAGACACCCTCACCCTTTCATGAAAGGCCCCCAGGGTCAGTGGTGTAATCCGGGGTATACGCAGGTATACGGAGTATACCCACTTACTTTTCAGTCAGCATTGCGTATACCCACTTCCCAAAACAGGGCGTTTATCCTGTGCTGTATGGGCTGCTTAAAAAAATTAAGAGTATACCCACTTCTCCAGGGACCACTACACCACTGCCACGGGTACTTTGTTTAGTTTTGTTTAGAAAGATATCGTTAAGTGCTCTAAAAACATGTACGCATATGATGACCCACAGAACAGTTTCTCAGTGACGGGAACATTGGAGTGGACATTGGCGTGACCTCATCACCGGCCATCACCTCCAACTACATAGAGTCTTATCACAAGGTAGTGGTCTCATTGGATGGTTTGATCGCTCTGTTAACAATTGAACTTTTCTGCTTAACTGTCTGACCTCTGTCCGAACTGGTACTGTACATCTGTCATCATTTCTGAAGAGGGCCTTTTATAACGATCCAGTCTGAGCTCATTTGCCGCGTGCCTTGCGTTTGTGTTGTGACGACGAGCAGGGTCTGATCACGTATAACAACACCATAGCGGTCATCGATGCCTCAGTCTTCCACCCGTCTCAGCTGACCGAAGACCGCATGCTGTACTTCTGGATCTCTGACGAGGTCCTGAACCCAATAATGACCGCTGCGCACCACGACGGACGCTTCGTCAGGAACATCTCTGGAGCTGAGCTCACGGTACGCGCCTACGGACTGGTTAGGTAGAACAACAAGAAATTCACCTTAGGAAACACAAAATGGATACTGTTCAATCTGAAAGAATAGATATTAATATGAGGGGCTTACTTTTTATATTGGCTATGCAGGTTATGTTTGTGTGGGAAAGGCGTGTGACCCAGCATAATCATGCATAAATGCACTAGTTTAGACCAAATTATTATACTTAAACGCACTAACGGATGCATACTCTGTTCGGTATTACTCGTGTACACTGTTTTTGTAAGGCATGACTGTTTCTTGTAGACCTAAATGACCCATGTCTGACAGATCCTAAGAATTCAGGTTAGTGTGTGTCGGGTGTAGTGACAGCTGGGGAAGCTAACTAAGCTTGTCATATATTTGTTAGCCACTAGAGGTCAGTGTAGGACAGAGAAAGAAGTGAGATGGGCATTCACTGTACTGTACTTTTTGACTGCAAGTAAAAAAAATCCCTGATTCATTGAAGGACCTCTTCAAGGAAGACCTATCTACAGAAATGCCAGCCTCCATCAAGCAGGTATAGTGATATCTACAGCACTGAGCTAATTTCTAAACCCAACACTTTTGGTTTCATAATCAAAATATTTTGTTGTGGGTGTTTCCCTGCTCTATTTCTTCATGTGCCACTGCAAAGAAAGGCTGCCTACACCCGTATTGTCTGATTTGACACACCTAAAGACCCACACACTCATACCTCTCTCTCTCTCACACACACACACACACACACACACACACACACAAACACATCCATTGTATTTCATTATCTGTGGTCACTGGCTAATTGTTCCACTGAAATGTCCTTGAAATGGCACCTCTGTAAATCAGATCCTGTCCTCGGAGGCTGCTGTGCTGACTGCCTGGAGTGTGAGCGTGCCCCAGCTGTGGAATGCCCCTGACGGGACGCACGTGAAGGCAGTCGCTGCTGTAGAGCTGTCCCCTGGCCCCAGCTCTGACAGCCCTTCACTGTACTTCGAGACGGTCAGCTATTTGCCTGCCTGTAACAACACTGTAGCAGAAGCTAATCAGTTACTTAGCAACCTTGTATGGCCACACTAACACAGCTCAGCTCAGCTCAACACAACACAACACAACACAGCTCAACACAACACAACACAACACAACACAACACAACACAACACATCTCGGGACAACACAACACAGCACATCTCTTGGAACAACACAACACAGCACAGCACAGCACAGCACAGCACAACACAACACCACACAACACAACACAACACAACACAACACAACACAGCTCAACACAACACAACACAACACAACACAACACAACACAACACAACACAACACAGCTCAACACAACACAACACAACACAACACAGCACAGCTCAACACAACACAACACAACACAGCTCAACACAACACAACACAACACAACACAGCACAGCTCAACACAACACAACACAGCTCAACACAACACAACACAGCACATCTCGGGACAACACAACACAGCACATCTCGGGACAACACAACACAGCACATCTCTCGGGACAACACAACACAGCACAGCACAGCACAGCACAGCACAACACAACACAACACAACACAACACAACACAGCACAGCACAGCACAAAACAGCACAACAAAGCACAGCACAATACAACATATAAAAACAGCACAGCACAGCACAGCACAACTGGGGTATAAAGGAACAGTTTTGTAGATAAAGGAAGATGCTAATGTTGTTCAGCTAATATCCTGTCTAATAACAGTGCTAAGTCTTCTGAGATCTGAGATCACTTTTGCTTTCATTCTTGCTTAATGGTTTGCTTTTAATATCAAATATGATATGAACATATATATTTCAGGAGGTGGAAGTCTGTGTGAACACATCTTACGCAGAGAAGAAACTCATTCTGAATGCCAAGGCCTTAACGTAAGCAGAAGTGTGATTCGTACCATGATGACTTCATAAAAGCATGCCTTGTCTGTGCAGCTGATTTCTATAAACTGCACTTCATCATTGTAATGTAATATACAGGATGTTGAATTACCTTGAGCAGTTACTGATTGAATTATTATTTTATTTTTTTCTCAAAGTATTTCTATAGATAGGATTCTTCAAAACCAAGATGCCATTGCGGTAGGTTGCACAGTAAAATCATATCTTGCACACATGCATGCAGTGATATGGTATGCTTATCTAAAAGATTTTTTCTGCATTTTTGCAAAGTTGGAAGAGGCCCTGGTGAATTATTTAAAAGAGGCTGTGGAAAAGATTGGGATACTGAAAGTCACATCATGTAAGTCTTTAAATGTGTTTATCTGTGTGTGTGTGTGTGTGTGTGTGTGTGTGTGTGTGTGTGTGTGTGTGTGTGTGTGTGTGTGTGTGTGTGTGTGTGTGTGTGTGTGCGCGCGTGTGTGTGTGTGTATTTATATCAGTCTTTGTGTGTCTGTGTATTTTTGTGAGGGAGAAAGTGTGTGTGTGTCTGTGTGTTTGTGTCTGTGTGTTGTCAACTCTGTCTAATTTTACCATTCTATCCTAGACTTGGAGCCAAGCTTGACAGCTTTGATGGACAGGCAGGGACTGTATTTGTTTGATATCATCAACCCTGAGGTGGTGACACAAAATGTAGGCTCTCTTTCTCTCTCTCTCAATCTGCTTTCTCATCTGTTGTACAAATAAAATAGAAATAAATTAACCCTATGTCATATTTTTGCTCTCTTATTGCAGGGTTATGTGGTTGTTCAGATGGGATTTGGATTTCCTCATCATCTACTTGTTGAGTTTTTGAAGAAAACGCTTGTGTGACATCACTGTGAACTGATGGAGACTTGTTTTTATTTGGGGGGGATTCTGTCATATTTCTTTTATTGACTAAAATAAAATTATTATTTTTACTTCCCTTCCCTCTGAGAAGTGTTGCTTTTTATCCTCTTTTGCAAGGCAGGCTTCTGGGTTGCAGCAAACACACACACACACACACACACACACACACACACACACACACACAAACAAGCGTTTGTACCACCCATTACTGTTGTATTAAGTTATAATTAAAATTCCAAAATCTTGTCAGTTACTTACTTGTATTGTTGCTGGTTAACAATATTTTTTTGGGCCACTAACTGGAGCGTTGAAATGAAACACTACAATTTGCTAATGAGAAGAAAAGAGAAGAGGTAAATAGATTACAACATGTACAACAGAAGAAAGTACTAACTTGTTTGATGGCAGGTGTCGCTAGCACTCCTGACACCCTGACAGGGATGTGCACGTCAATTCATCATCCTCATGCTATGAATAAGACAATTTGCTTGTAATTTGCATCGTTTTGGTTTTCACTCACAGTAGCCTGCAATATTAAGTTTCAACGCAGTAGAAACGAAACACTGCTAAATTTGGGATTTACTTTCACTTTTGTCTTTATCCGTGCGACGTCATGCACGGTTCTGTTGGACAAGTTGGACGCATGTACCGGTTTCTTTTCTTTCCCGTTTGTGTTTGTGAATTTGCCGATTGTCGACATGTGCACACTTGTCCTTGAGCCCACCATTCAAACTAAACCGCCTGCTGGAGGATATACAGTAAACATCACCAAGGGACCAATATGTTTTGGCGGTGTTAACTCGGGGCCGTTGTGATCAAGCTGCGTAGACTACAGAGAAGAAGAATCGGTCAAATAAATTCCAGGTAACATATATTGCAATCAAATTGACAACTCATACCATTTGGGAATTCATGGTTTCGCCACAATTTTGTTCACAAGTGGTGTCGCTCGTGAAGGAAACAATAGCTTAGGCATCTAGTCAATATTGTGGGATGTCCCTGTATGACCCGCCGTGCACTGCATACTATAGAAAATATACCTAACGCTAGTTGGTTGTTTGGCTATGACGTGGTATGCTACTGTATTGTTACTTAGAATGTGGCGTTGGTAAATAGCCTTAATGTATTTAAACATACTTCTAACTAAGTGATGTGCATTGCATCAAAACTGAAACAGAAAGTGATCTTTAAAAGAAACAAAAAACAATTGACAATAGGCCTACTCAAGATGTCATCATAGTTTTACATACACGTTAAATATATTTATTAAACATCCTTCATTTCGAAGTTTGAGAATCATTTGAAGTTCAGTCATCATTTTGTTTTAAAACCAGAGATGAAAAGAAAGAATTCGGTCCATTCATCGAACTCTGCTTAAAGTAAGAATCCCTCTCCATGCCCCTTCAGCGGGCGCATGTGTTCGTTAGCTAGTGCGAGAGTCTTGTTCAAAATTAGGCTGCCTTTCGTCTCTGATAGGACGAATTCAAGCAGTCAATATTGTACAGCTTTTACTGTAGGTCGGTTACTCACATCTAAAAGCAATGGAAAGGATGCTGCTGCTCCGTCACGCCCACTTTCCTCTTTACGTATGGATTCTGTGACATGCAGCCACCTTAGGGCAGTTTATGACATGCAGGAGGCTTGTGAGAGTTATTCAATGGCAGAAGTCATATCTTGTGTGTCTTAAAGTTGTGTGTGTGTGTGCGTGTACAAACCTGTGTACTTGTGTGTGGATGGGCCACTGCTGTTTAAATGTACTTACTTTACAATTGTTTTAATCTTTGACTTAGAGCCAGAGTTAACAGCTTTGGAGGGCATGCAGGGATAGCGTGTTGCTGTGTCACCTGTTGGCCCAGTGAAGGAGACCTAACACCATCAGGGGCCGATGGGTTGCGATGGAGGACAGAGACTCTGGGGCCTTCTGTGTTCTCTCCGTGCTTCAGCAGCAGAGGCAGAACCTGGTGGACGTCCTCAGCGGCCAGGAGATGGGCGTCCATGACAAGCTCCAGGGCCTGGTGGACGGCGGAGCGCGTGGGCAGCTGCTGCGGCTGACCAGCCCCACAGAGAGGGCCGTCTGGCTGGTGGACTACTTCCGAGACGCGGGGCCTGTGGCGTGTGGACGGTTCCTTGAGACGGTGTGCATGTACTGCGAGAACATGCCCATGTTCCTGGAGTCGCAGCTCCTGTCCGTCTCTGGGTCCATGACAGGTACTTCCACCATATTGTTAAGTAATCAACTTCTGTAGTAATAGTAATAAAATAATAATAATGAATTGTATTTATAGCACACTTTACCAAACAGAGAAGTATCAAGGTGCTAGTGACAACAGCGGAAAATAATCAGATCTGTGGGGAATTTATTTGAGGTAAAAATCTAACCTCAAAACAAAGTGTGCATCCTGGAGTGCTTTTAAGTCGTGCACTGTGTTTGGGGGCTAATGCCGCTGTAGAAGATTTCCTTTTAAAAGTTTTCATACAGAAGATTGTGTTTTATCATTGGAGCATGAAGTTGTATAACAAGTTAGTGAGTAAACTTTAGTCTTTTTAGTTTCTGTTCTTATCAATGTAGAGTGACGACCAGGTGTCTTGCCTTGTATTGTTCTGCACAGTATTTTGAACATTTGTCCTGCATCCTGTATATGGACAGACTGTTGTGTCCTGCTTTTTTATTGGTCATTTGGTTCTTAATTGTCAGAAATGAGAACATATGGATGCTTTATTTTACGCGCCCGGCACTTGAGACGCTTATGCCGTTGTGGCATAGTTTCTACTCTATTTAATAGTGCTACGTCAAAAGCAGCAACATACAAACGCAACATAGTCCAATGGCTGAGAAGAGAGCAGTGAAGGCCTTCATTGAGTGGCTGTGACAGCCGTCAATCAAACTGTGCAGATGTAGTGTGCTGTGGAATCAACCACAGTTAGGTTATATTAAAATGTTAGGTTGGTAACGAGTCATACAAAACATTTCCTGTTTTCGGCTTGTTTGTGAAAACCACAATGAATACTTCTCAGTGTTCGGCTTGGTGCTTTACATTTGCTGATAAACCTCCCTATAAGTCTGCTTTTTGTCATGTTCAATCTGAAGGTGACGTTGAGAATCAACATCAAGCTGAGAGGTCAACCACTGTACCAACCCGTGTGAAGCGTCCACGACTAGGTACTCTCCTCAGTGTGGAATTGAATTGAATTGAATTGAATTGAATTGAATTGAATTGAATTGAATTGAACTGAATTGATTCAATGCCAGTTCCTAATGGGAACCAATGCCTTCCTTCCTAATGGAAACGTTTGTAGGACAACGTATTAGCCCATGATTAGGTATTGTCAGCCGACATCACAGTAAGTTACGTTGGGTGTAATAAAACATTTATTTAACAATTAATCAATTAATGATGTTATATCTTACACAGAATGGAGATGACGTATTATATTATTTACTGAACATGTACTGAGAGGTATCCTGACTAGTATCCTAATTAGTAACAGAAAACAAAACAATGAAAGGAAATGACGTATGGCTTTTCCTTTCCCTTTAGACCATGTACATAGCTACACCGAGGCCACTAAGTCATTACTGCTGCAAAAACACGAAACCATCACAAAGAATGTCATCAGCGAGGTGTGTCTGGATGAGACGTGGGTCAGCCTGCGACGCAGGAACGTCCCTCGGGGGCGAGACAAGACAGCTAGAGCGCAGGTCGTGACCCCCGGCTCTCCCGACCTCCAGGACGGGGAGGAGGGTGGCGTTGAGGACAGGGTGGCGGTGACGTCCCTCCTGAGGACTGCCGGGCAGGCGACGGTGCTGCTGGGGGCGGCGGGCTCGGGGAAGACCCTGCTGATGTACAGCCTAGGACAGCTCTGGGCCCAGGGCGCGTACCCAGCCCTCAGGCTGTTCTTCCTACTGGAGTTCCGCCAGCTCAACTCCGTCTCCCGCCCGCTCTCTCTCAAAGACCTCCTCTTCCGCTTCTTCCTCCCCGCTGACAGCGACGAGCAGGCCGAGGCCGTGCTTGACTTTGTCATCTCCAACCCGGAGAAGGTGTGCTTCATATTCGACGGCTACGATGAATTTTGGGGCAAGTTCACCAACACTGGTGTTCTCCGGGACCCCTTTGACCCATGCCGCCCCCTCCCCATGGCGGAGCTCCTGTCTGGACTCTGCGGGCAGAAGATCCTGCCCCAGTGCACCCTGCTGGTCACTTGCAGGCCCCGCGACGTGGCCGACCTGTTTGAAGGCTCAGGCTACCTCATTGGGGAGCTTCTGGGCTTCGACCTGGAGCGCATCCGGGAGTACGCGCGGCGGTACTTCTGGGAGCGCGACGACGAGGCGCTGAAGGAGCGTGCCGTAAGTCACCTGACCTCGAACCGCCTCCTGCTCCCCATGTGCCACGTGCCGGCGCTCTGCCTCATCTGCTGCGTGTGCCTGGACCACCTCTTCTCCAGGGAGGGCCTCGACACCACCTCGGTGCTCCCTGCCACCCTCACGCAGATCTACTTCCAGGTCCTCGCTGCGTTCCTGAGCCGACACGCTGGCGGAGAGGCGTCCTCCGCACAACAGGGAAGTGTCACACAGGTGCTGGACAACCACGGCCCTCCGATCCGAGAGCTGGGCCGTCTGGCCCTGGAGGGGCTTGACGAGAGCCGCATCGTGTTCCCTGTGGAGAGACTCCAGCCGGACCTGTTGGAGTTTGGCACCCGCACTGGTCTCCTCTGCCCCGTGGACCTGACACTGGAGGATGGGGCGAGGCAGCCGGGGGTGTCCTTCATGCACCTCACCATGCAGGAGTTTCTCGCCGGGCTCCACCTCATGACGAGCGCGGAGGTCTCGGACGCTCAGTTCAAGAAGAAACTGACCCTCAAAACTCGCTGGACGGCCAAAAACGAGCCCAAAACCATCTTCACCGACTCTCTCCAGCTCTACCTGTGCGGCTTCCTCGCGTCCGCCTGTACACCCTACCTGATCCAGCTGGCCAATGGTGGCGGCAAGCACGTGGTCCAGAAGCGGAGGTCTCACGTGGTGAGGGTTCTGGAGAACTTTGCGGGCAGCGCCAGCCTGACTGGGCCCAAGGTGGTGGAGCTGTGCCGCTGTGCCCACGAGTCGCAGGACGTGCAGCTGGCAGCGAAGGTTGGCTCCCGGAAGTGCTTTGAGCTGAGGAACATCAGGGTGACCCCAATTGACCTGGAGGTGCTGGCCTTTGTGGTGTCGGCCGCGGAGGAGAGCGTCACTCTGGACTTCGGAGGCTGCTCTATGGACCCCGGGTGTCTGGACCTGCTGGATGGCTGCAGGAACGTCGAGGCACTAATGTGAGTTTGTCAACATGTCAACGTTTTCTTTTTTAATTCATGTAGTAAAGTATGAGTATGTGTGATATATGAAGGCCACACAAAGTGACAGAATGACCAAGAATGGAGTGAAAACAACAAGATATTTTCCATTTCAGGAAAAGTGTGTTACCTTGAATGATTGCATTTCTAGCTAAAGTTTGTTGTAAATTTTTCTCTGGGAAACTTTAAGGAACTACAGTGTGTGGATGTGGTGGCTGTAAGGTGTGAAGCAATAGCTGTGAGTTCCGGTCTGCGATTTTTTAAACCTGTTTAGTGCATATGTATGACTGATGGTATGAAAGATATTCTTGTGCTTGCCATCACCACGTTCATATTATGCTAGTTGCCAGTAGTGTATGTCCACCATGGTTGAACAATTGTATACACGTAGCTCAGGCTTTAAACCAGACTTAGTTACCTAGTGATCGCTATTTAATTAGTAGGTAAAAACATTAGCTAACAATGTAACAGATGCCAGGCAACCCTCGGCTTCCCAGAGCTGTGAACTGCTGCCGTCCATGTATGCACTGAGCAGTTCACTTTTTGGCAGTAAAATGCTGATGCAAACACATAACATAATGTATTTGACTAGGGAACCCACAGAGTATTTTAGGTCGTCAACAAACATGGAGAATAAAGGACTGCGAGTGGATGTACAGTATATTACTATTTGGGCCTCATTTATAAAACGTTGCGTAGAAACCATCCTACAAGACATTTCCTGAAATGAGCGTAAGTAAGATCCACAGAAAACAGACGTACACACAAAAAACACGTGTACGCCAATCCTTCGGTTATAAATCACAAATGGTCGTGAAATTGTGCGCAACTGAATTTCCGCCCTCAAAACGCCCCTATTAAATCTAATCAGCATATTATCAATGCACAAACAGAGCGCAGCCTCAATGCACAAACTCTCTGTGACAGTGGCACGCAAGAAAGAAACATGTAAACAGAAGAATTAAAGTGAGGCTGACATCGACCTTCTGCTCATGGAACAGCAGATGCGGGCCAAAATATCGTTAGAAAGCCTGTCTGGTGGCGTAATGGCAAAATAAAAGTATTTGACATGTAGTAGACACGTCTCCAAAGCACCAGCACCTGCGGCACGAGTAGCCCCAGAAGCCGCATCTGCGGCAGCAGCACCAAGGCTTTGGTGCGCTCCACTACCGACCTGTGCTGTATTGAAGTGGGCTTCTTAGGCTTTCTGAGTGTGCGAAATCTGGATGAGAATAAATTGGGAACCCTGTTTCACATTTTGCTGGGCACTGTATGGAAATCTAATAAATTGCGGGCATATGGGATAGTATACTGCGGAGAACATCGGGCAAAATTCTGCTTAATGATGTCTGGGATTGCTCGACTGGTCTCCAATTTCTCATCAGAACGTTCCCAGGAATCCAAGAACGGACAATACCTGAACGTGTATGGCCTGGTTGCCTCTGGTGACCCTCTCTAGACGAGAGGCCATTTGGGCACAACGCTCTCGGCAAGCGGTACCTGCTTATCAGACATATATCATTCTGTGTCAAAAGTCTGCGCGATCACAAAAAAAACCCTCTCTCTCCTTATTGTGCAGTTGGCGATATCCTCTAACATCGCCAATGCAGCCATATCTCCTACTGAAAACTAAGCCACTATTAGTCTTTTTATAGGCTATAAGTTTGAGCAAAATGTTTTACACTTGTGAAATTAAAACGGAATACATATAAGATGTGAATCTCATTCATGTGTAAATTATTCTAATAGTTTATTTGATTTTATTGAGCGAAACATTAATTTGGCCTTTCACCATTAGCCCAAATGGTGACGGTGGTGCTGAGGATGATGAAGATGAAACTGCGTGTCGGCTGTCGGCGCTCGGAGAGTCCTGAATTCCTGCAGTACTCCAGTATTGCCGCAAGGAAATGTACTTACACGAACTCAAACCAGACGTAGAGATACGTCATTTTCTACGTCTAAGACGTTTTTTATAAATCTGTACTTAGACGTGGATTTGATCGCACGCACAGTCTAAGATCAGTTCTGTGTGTAAGTACGTTTTATAAATGAGGCCCTTTGTCATATGAAGAGGCAGTATGTACTCTCCCGAAACTAAAGGGTGTGTCATGACCCTGTGGAACCCAAAAGAATGAAAAGGGAAATATTAATTTGACCGTTTTTTTTTTTTTTTTTTTTACATTTTACCATATTTTAGTAGAGTGTATAGTTATGCAACGTTTAGAGGTTAAACGTTATCTGTTGGTGGTTGTGATTGAATATGTATGGGTGTGTATGTGTATAATGTATATTATGTATATGTATAATGAGGTTGATGTGCATATCTATATATTTAATGTGTTTTTGTGTCCTTTTAGTTTTCACAGCCGAAAGTATAATGATGTCTTTGCTGAGGCTCTGTCTGCTGTCATTCCAAAACTCCAAAGGCTGAAGCGACTGCAGTGAGTCATTCAAGAACTGTAAAGTGTAACGTTATTTGTGTGTAGTTAGTTTTTAAACAAACACCAGAACAAAACATACAAGGGCGTATTTCCCCTGCAAACAATAATGCCTCTGGTCCTGAAAGTCAATTGTGGTTATTGCACTTTATGTGTAATGTTACTTAATACAGAAGAAGGCTGAATCATAACCCTGATCCTGTCGTTTTAATTCACGTTTCCTCTTCTGTCTTTCAGATTTGCAAATGCCAAGCTAACTGATGTGGGAGCTGCTAAACTCGTTCAGGCCTTGGAGGAATGCCCACTGATTGAACATGTGGAGTGAGTGTAATCATTACATGAAGATACGGTGAAAGTGGACAGTTTGTTGGGGTTTTTCCTAGTTTATTAGTTAGGTCACATTGCCCTTGTCTATGGCTGATTGCATCAGAATCAGAATCAGAAGAGAGCTTATCAAAACTAAGAGATTAAGATTATCAATCATAAAAGTACAGTATGCAACTATTTAAAATTGTTTGTCGCATGTTTTTATAAGCAACTAGTACTGGTATCATCTTCAAATGAATGTTAATGGCGTCTGAGGACATATAATTATAGTTTTCAACCCAAACTCCTTACTGCTGCTTTAACACTTTATAGAGTGTGGCTGTGAGCACTGGACAGGTTTCTTAACTTTTACCAGGAGGCCACCGACTCAGGGGTGGTTCCTGGTATGATTGGAATAGCCAGGATGAGCTGAAGTTGTGGTTGTTGTTCAAGGTTGGGCGAATTGAGTTAACTTTTTATAACAATATACTTATATACTTAATTTACTGTAACAACTCAGTATAAGAACTGAGAAAATCTGAATAACAGTGACTGAGCCTCACATGACATGGCAGTTTGTGGAAATAACTTTTAGACAGCTAGTAGAAACCTGTGGGAGAGATTACAGGAAACAAAACAATGACAGCCTCTAATGAGTATCGCTGTTACTAAGATGTCATCCTGTGGTGGATTCACAATGAATAGAGTAGCCTATGTCTCAATCCTCCCTTTCTACCTTAGTGGATGTTGCAATTTAAATTCGTAGTGCAATCGTGCTCGACACTAATGTTACTTTATTCTTATTAGATGAAAAACTGCTAAACTCCTTAGCAACCATAGACGTGAAGCTGAATTTATATAGGTCATACTGGATTTAAAATGTATTTTCTCGATTCGCGTTCAGCTTTCTGACATCCCCTTCTCAAGGCTTTTACCATCATGGGGTTTCTCAATGGTACTTCATTGATCAAAAGATGTAGCTAAAACTAAAGAAAAAAAGTGAAGTTTAGCTTTTAAATGCACTCTTTAAGTATTGTGAGAGGACAGAAGACTACAGAAATGCATCGCTAACTGTTGCAAGGTCATTGTGAGCTCACATTTCTCACATAACCCATGATGCAAGTTCTTACAGATATTAACTTGTGCGAACAAGATACAAAGTATAACCTATTGGGGCTTTAGGGGCTCTGTAGGTAGCCTACAACTACAAGGTTATTATCAAGGCAATGGCACTACAGCAGACGAGAGATATCCTATAAATCGCTTATTTCAAGAGTAAAAAGCGGTATGGAAGAACAGGTCTGGCCCAGTGAAGTGAAAAACCCTACTTACCCTTCTAAAGGTTGCTGGTATTTAGGGCCTATTGTCACGTTATAGGCTATCAAACAAACCAGACAGCCG
Source organism: Sprattus sprattus (assembly GCF_963457725.1). NCBI lineage: Eukaryota > Metazoa > Chordata > Actinopteri > Clupeiformes > Clupeidae > Sprattus > Sprattus sprattus. The sequence continues at coordinate 8,723,596 of NC_137926.1, read as the reverse complement.
CTGAGGTTTATACCCTACTTGTAGAAATAGAAGAATTTGATTGGCAAATCACCATGATGTGTCTGACAATCACAATTACATTTTCTATGCATTGCCCCTACTGCGGACGTGGCGAAGGCCTTGATGGATGGATCTCAGACTAAAGCTGCACAAAGAATGATAAAATGGGAGTCAGATTTTGTGACTCGCATTACAGTAATAAATAAAATAATGTATTGATTGTTGTTTTTCTAGCCTCAGCAACAACTACATAACAGACCGGGGTCTTGAGAAGCTAGTGGACAGTTTCCCCAAGCTCTCTAACCTGGCAACAGTTTTGTGAGTATTTCCGTCTTTTTCTTTAGTATTACTTCTATTTCAGTGCCTCATATTAAACTGCTGGGTGTACTAATAAAGATACAGTCCGAGATTCGTTTTCGGTTTTGCGAAAGGTTGTAAATATTTGTGGTCAACAGCCAATCATATTACACACCTCCCCTCTGTGCTCCTGAGCTGGGATTGTTTATGGCTCGAGCCATTATGTTTGTTTCCCAGTTGCAAAAAAAAAACGGACTTAAAAGAAGGCCAGAGGACTGTGAGGAGTAATTCGCTGAAATCGACAAAAAGTGTATGAGATTGGATCTGAGGACTGTACCTTAAATAGTTTGTCCAAAGCACTTTATTACTGCTGTTGATGTTCAGCATTCTTATCACCTTTCGGACTTATGGTATCCTGTATTTTTGTTTCTCCAAATCACCAACCCAAATTCAGCCGACACAGGCTTCAACTAGTATCCAGAGCAAATGACAGTGGGTTCATGAAAAGATACAACTAACCCATGTACTTTACACTAATTCTGTACTTCTACAATACATTCATACACGGCAGATGTTTACATGAAATATATCTCAACAATTATTTTTCAAACATGAATCATACCGGTATTAGCAAGCTTATTTAGTATAAGGTTTTTATTCTCAGTTGCCTTATGTTTACAGACTGGGGAGGAATACTTATACCCGCAGCCAACTGGTCAGACTGGTTGAGAAAGTGCTGACCTGTGACACTCTTCATCTGGTGCTTGTTAAGTGAGTTGAGCTACTATACTGTGCCTTTAATCAGAGATTGTTCTATGATTTAATTTCTTTAAGGGTAATTCATTTTGTTTTTAAACAGGGGAGCAAATGAAAAGACAAATGAAGGACAGGAATTCAACCTCCATTTTATGAGCAGGCAAAGGTTGGTGGACGAGCAGCCAGACAATAGCCTGTTACAGGAATAAGGAAACAAGTCTGCCATATTTAGATAAGAAGATTTAGGGTTGATTAAATATGCAATGTTTTATCGTGGTTATCAAGGTGGTTAGATTGGTTTATTTTAGTTAGGGGAACCCAAGGAGTAGTATAATTTGCCTTTAATATGATTTATCTTGGATAATGTTTGTTTTGTTTTCTGTCTAGTTCGAACAGCTTCAAAAATCATAATCAAGACAGTGAGACTTCAAAGACTCTTGTGTATGTACAAACAAAATAACACGCACATGACACTCACAGTACTTAATTATGATTGCATTAAGAAACAATTTGGTGGTATTAATATTATGTAATATTAACACTGCTGACTTCCCCCCTCTGCTTACAGCTGGACGAATGATAACCTCAGCGTGACCCGTCTGAAGGCCTTGTGTGAGGCCCTGAAGAGCTGCCCCAGCTTGACTAAGCTTGAGTAAGCAGTAACAACACAGTTGTTTCATCCATTGTGATTTAATTAATAATGCATTCATACAAATATAAATATCAAAATGGGCCTTTACATTCCTTACAGACACAGGGAACACTCAAACTAATTACAAACTTAACGGAAATCGTAAAAACTTTTGAAGACCCAACTCTTCAGAGAGCACCTCCCTTACTAACTGGCACTTCGACTAGTGCTTAACTTGCACTTACAGCAGTGACATTCCTGCACTTGTTTTTCTTTTCTTTTCTATTTTGTTTTTCTATTTCTTATGTAAAGTAGTATTTATTGTTACACCAGGTTTCTTTTGCTCGTAGCTTAACCGTTCTCTCCCCTTGTACATCGCTTTGGACAAAAGCGTCTGCTAAATGACTAAATGTTAAATGTGGAAATAAGTTGGAGAGTTTCCTTTAGGCTGTCCTATAGTATTTCTGAGGTTTCAGAAAAAGGCCAGAACAGTGATGGGTCCCCCCCTCTGTTCCTCCACACAGCCTGTCCAGGAACGCGCTGGGAAATCAAGGAGTGAAGAAACTGCTTGCGCTCCTGCCAGCCCTGGAGACCATTCAGGAAGTGATGTAAGAAGCCATGATGGTGCTTGCACAGATGAAGGCCAGAGCTGGGAGTGGTGGAGGGAGGGGGAGGGCATTAAGTAAAGATGCAGGTTGTCTGACAGTCCACAGTCTTAGTATCAATGAGGTAAATGGTAAATAATTAATCAAATAAAGAATCATTGTAAAAAACAGTTCAGTATGTTGACATTGGATCAGGGCAGACAATATATTGACATTGGATCAGTAGTCCCCACGGCTTGGTAACTGGCCAGCCAGAGGTTTTCGTGAGCCAAACACTTCTAGATACCCAGTTTCTAGACTCCACTGCTTGCCAAAACTGAGCTGAGATGTTGTCTTATCCTTAGCCATGCCTCTGGCTATCATACTTCCGTACGGTCAGTCTAGTGCGACAGCTTTGTGAGGATGCACACTTACATAGGCTTATGTTTCTGTCTGTCCCAGTCTCAGTAAGAATGGCGTGGACGTGGACGGTATGGTGCTCATCGCTAACCTGCTCTCCACCTGTGAGCGTCTGATCCAAGTGGATGCCAGGTACTCTTGTCAGCTAAATGTTACCCAAATGCACATATTTGTGTCTGTTTTCTCTGACCTTTGCCATTGCTGTAGCTGGTCGGTTGAGCATTGACCATAGTTGTTTTTTCATTCCAACAGCCACTGCGGAGAGGAAAAACTCGTCTTGAAGTTTCTTCTGAGTAAAAGGTCAAATACTCTCCGCCTCTCATGATAACACATCTAGTCTAATGTCAGTCTAATGTCATTTTACAGTTACAGACTGGTTCAAAGCTACTGTTGTCGTTACAGCTACCTGACCACGTCGCCTAGACAGACCCGATCCCAGATGCAGAAGAGCCTGGCCGACGGCAGCACTGAACAGATCAGGGATCAGTTAAAGAAGACATTCAGGTTTGTCTATTAAAGGAGCTCAGCCCTTCATATCCTGCCGTACAGCCGTATTTATACTGCACGCAAGAGTGACCCTTGCCTGTTTGTCCAGCTTTTGACATCTGCCGCATTTACTGTGTGCAAGAGCGTTTACTGCGTCTTCAAGCTCACTCACTTCCTTAACTTAAGTATAGTTGTGCAAGCTGGCTTGCAGTGTTATCAAAAGGCCTATCTAAGGCTCAGCTAATGGCGTAAAAAAGAGTTCTAAAATAATACGTTTGTTTAACACTCAGTGGAGTTCACTTTTCTGTTTCTAAAAGTAGCGATGATGAATATCTGGCGTTCTGCAAGTTCTGTTGCATCAACATAGATGTCAATTCAAAGTAGAAAGGGGCTTTAGAGCGACACACTCTCTCTTTCTCTCCACATACATACATACACACACTAAAAGCACACACACGCGGAAACTTGCAAACACACAGTGAAGCTACAACTCTATGGTTTAGGTTATGGTTTGGGGTCAGTATTTTTTAAGTAATTGTACGTCAATATATGTAGGTACATTTTGCCCCTTTGTTCCCCTGTTGAGGGTCAGGCGGGGGTCACCCGGGAGTCACCCTAGGAGGGAGTTTTTCGGCTACCATTGGCTACCTTTACACACAGGCATCTGATCCTCTTTAAACTACAGGTGTCTCTGGATCCTTATGCTTTCGATAAAACATTTGAATCTTGACCATTTTATCTCCTGCAGTCTGACGTACAGCCACATCGAGCCGGCCAAAATGGACACACTTTGCCTTAAACTGGGGCAGTTTCCTGGCGTTCTGGATTTAGAGTGAGCTTGTTTCCTGTTTCACATAATGTGCATTATACATTTGCACATAAGGAGGCATTATACATTTGTACATAAGGAGGCATTATACATTTGTACATAAGGAATGCATTATACATTTGCATATAAGGATACAGTATACATTAATATAAACATTATTCATTGACATAAATTAACCAAAAAACTGACTATACAGCCCATTCAGTTCAGTTCAGTTCCCAAATCTAACTCACTCTCTCTCTCACTCTCTTTCTCTCTCTCTCTCTCTCTCTCTCTCTCTCTCTCTCTCTCTCTCTATATATATATATATATATATTTGGCTTCATTAGACATTATTATGACTGATTCAGAAAATGTCAGATATTGGCTGTATGTGTCATAAAACTGTGCGTTTTTCCAGCCTCTCTTTTGGGACGTTTGACGACAGCACCATCTATAAGCTGGTGGAGAACCTTCCTAGCATGCTGTGTCTTCAGCTGCTGAGGTGAGCAGATCTGGCTGTGGCCTCGATTGAGCTACTGCCATTGACACGGAACACTGTGTGGTTGATAAATAGTGCGATACAGGTTCATGAGGTAGAGGAGTCGTTCCGCAATCGGAAGGTTGCTAGTTAGATCCCGACTCCTCCTCACCAAGTGTTGAAGTTCCCTTAAGCATCACATTGAACCCCCAACCGCTCCCGATGTTTAGTTTTGGATATTAGCCTCTGCCATCTGTGTGTGAATGGGTAAATTACATTCATCTGTAAAGCACTTTGAGAGCTCCATGAGTAGAAAAGCGCTATATAGATGCAGTCCATTTACCATTTACCATAATATCTAGTTAACTTTTTACGTGTAATTAATAGAGTCTCCCCACACTGGCTTTATCTCCTACCACCTGTGTCAAAATGATTGCAGAGAGAATAAAGTCACTGAAGTTCCATATGATTTAAAATCATTTTTCTTTTTTATCTGTGTGTGTATGCTTGACGTAGACAAATTCATCAGGTGTGGTGTTGGTCATGGTTATATGGTACATCTGTGTGTGTGCTTGAAGGTGTTTGTCGTGTTTCTTTGTTGTAATATCTTGATTTTTGTCCCGTTTCCTCCAGGATTAGTCATGTCGAGATGTCCACAGGCGGGGCCCTGATGTTGGTCCGTTCCCTGACTGACTGCCCGCGGGTCAAAGCAGTGGAGCTCAGGTGCATTTCCCTACTTCCTGATCATTTTTTTTTTTAAGATTTATTTTTGGGCTTTAATCGATAGTTGTAGTGAAGAGTGGGTCAGGAAATGAGAGGGCGAAGAGGTGGGGAGTGGACAGGAGAAATGACATCAGGCCGGAATCGATCCTGTGTCCTCCATGGGCATCAAGCCCGAATGTGGTCGGGGCTGCTGGTTGCGCCACAGTGCCCCCTTACTTCCTGATCCTGATCGTTTATAACACATGCTCCTTTATGACTGTAATAACCCTGAGGCTTGAGCAGATGTGTTCACTGCATAGATTATCTTCAGTTGTTTTGTTTTTTAACTCTCCCTTTCGCTCAGCTGAAGCTGCACTGATAGACCTGATGTGTTAATCCTGTTTAAATAGCTCGTACTCAATACTATTTCCCATTTTTTTTTTGATGATCATGAACAACAGTAACCTTTCATCCATAGTAACCAATGCACTGACCTTTTAGGAAAGACTCATTTTAAATGTCTATTTAAATGCAAATTATATATTTACTCCTTTTCACTTTAACAAATCAACATGTAATTTGCCCTGGGGTGCCCGGACCTTTACACACAACTGTTTGCAAGATAACCTTCTACTAGTGCGTTATTGCACAAGTGTGTGATTTTATCTGCTACATGCCTTTGGGCATACATACTGTAGGCATTTGAAAGAGAGTAATAAAGATGGGTGTTTCTCAGGCCCAGGGGAGAAGCCTTCATCAAGTTTGAGGAGGTGAAAGCAGAGTACACCACCTGCAGGTGAGGGTTATTTCTGTCTTTCTGCGGAGGCTCACCAGGAAGTAATTAGTACGTTTTGGATGTGGCTGTGTGTGTGTGTGGTGTGTGTGTGTGTGGTTGTGTGTGTGTGTGTGTGTGTGTGTGTGTGTGTGTGTGTGTGTGTGTGTGTGTGGTTGTGTGTGTGTGTGTGTGTGTGTGTGTGTGTGTGTGTGTGTGTGTGCAATAATATGTACCCATCAGGAAGTAATCTCTCTGAAATTGTGGTTGTGTGTGTGTGCAATACAATGTACCAACCAGTAAGACGGTTGGTGCAGCTGTGATGTCATTGTTCTTGGCTTGTTTCTCCAGGCTTAGTCAGTGTAAGCTGACTCGCAAGGATGTAGAAGAACTTTCTGGAATCCTGGAGCACTGTACTCGTCTCTCTGACCTTGAGTATGTGTCCGCTTCTGTTATTCAGATGTGCATATCTAGCTATGTAAAGTGGCTTGTACATATCTATCTTTCTAATGTGACTTCAGTGAACATGAAAACAAGATTTCTTCAGCACTTCAGCTTCACGGCCTTGACTGTATGACCTTGACCTTGACCCTTACTTTGGCCACTTGTAACTAAGTGCACTATGTATGAAGTCCTTTATCAATTCAATATACAATCTCCCGTCGTTATTAAATGTCGTCATGGAATATGGCCTGAGGTCTGACCCAGGTTTCGTTCTGAATGTTTATTTGTAAACACTCTTCACTCCTCTAGTTTGTCCAGTAACCTCCTGAGAGATGACGGTATGCAGGTCTTAATGGGCCGGCTCCCAAAGCTGCAGATTGGAAACTCCGTGAAGTAAGTCACTCACAGCAAAGAGAAGGTCGACATTGATTTATTTAGCGTGTACGCTCCGTGGGACGCCCCCCCTGAACTTGTCGGCAGTGTTATTTTTCAAGTCTACTGACAGGAAGACACAAACACACAAACTTAATTCTCAGTTGCCAGAAAGCATACCGTGTCTCATCACAGTGCAGGGAGAGCACAACAGGCCATTAGGCCCACGTAGGTTGGGTATGGGTGTGGGTGTGGGTGTGTGTGTTTGTGTGAGTGTGAGTGTGTGTGTTTGAGTGTGTGTGTTTGAGTGTGTGTGTGTGTGTGTGTGTGTGTGTGTGTGTGTGTGTGTGTGTGTGTGTGAGTGTGAGTGTGTGTGTGTGGCTGTGTGTGTGTGTGTGTGTGTTTTTCTGAGTATTGTGTAGGTATGTGTTTGTGTGTGTGTGTGCGTGGGCATTTGTTCTGTGTGTGTGTGAGTGTGTGTGTGTGTGTGTGTGTGTGTGTGTGTGTAGTGATGTGTTCTGTGTGTGTGAGTGAATGAGTATGTGATTGTGTGTGTGTGTGTGTAGTGATGTGTTCTGTGTGTGTGACTGAATGAGTATGTGATTGTGTGTGTGTGTGTGTGTGTGTGTGTGTGCGTGCGTGGGCATTTGTTCTGTGTGTGTGTGTGTGTGTGTGTAGTGATGTGTTCTGTGTGTGTGAGTGAATGAGTATGTGTGTTTGTGATTGTGTGTTTGTGAGTGTGTGTGTGTGTGTGTGCGTGCGTGGGCATTTGTTCTCTGTGTGTGTATGTGTGTGTAGTGATGTGTTCTGTGTGTGTGAGTGAATGAGTATGTGTGTGTGTGATTGTGTGTTTGTGAGTGTGTGTGTGTGTGTGCGTGTGGTTGTGTGTGTGTGTGTGTGTGTGTGTGTGTGTGTAGGTATGTGTTCTGTGTGTGTGTGTGTATGTGAATGTGATTGTGGGTAAGATACACATAGGGGGCTGTACTCACAACACTGCAACACTTCCAGTGCGCACACACACACACACACACGAGTGATGTACGTGAGTTTGATTTTTTCATTTTGTTGTTTTGGAAACTGCTGTGTTTGAGATCCCTCTCTTTGTGTTGCTGGATAGTTTGAATGACAACAGGCTCACTGCTGCTCTGACACCCTGTAGACCCGGTTCAAGTGGGGTGACTACTTACTCCCTTCGCTACAGTGTGTGTGTGTGTATGTGAGTGAGTGTGCTTGTGTGTGTGTGTTAGTGTGAGTGAGTGTGTATGTGTGTTTGTGTGAGTGTGTGTGTGTGTGTGTGTTTGTGTGTGTGTGTGAGAGAGAGGGTATGTGTTATGTGTGAGTGTGTGTGTGTGTGTGTGTGAGAGAGAGGGTATGTGTTATGTGTGTGTGGAAACTGCTGTGTTTGAGATCTCTCTCTTTGTGTTGCTGGATAGTTTGAATGACAACAGGCTCACTGCAGCTGGCGCTCTGCACCTGGTCAACTCCATCAACACCTGTGAGAGGGTGGTGGCAGTGGCAGTCAGGTGCGGCCTCATTCCACAACCTCATTTACTCGTTTTTTTTAAACCTCACCTGTGTGATGTGATTTTCTTTTATCTCTATATTACAAAATATATTACAAACTGCAAACAAACATGTTATTGCTCATAATAATCTCTGTTCTCATACATTCAAAATATATTACAAACTGAAAAAAAACATGTTATTCCTCATAATAACCTCTGTTCTCATACATTCAAAACAAAGCAAAAATATGATGCCCTTACTAGTTACATGCTGTTCCTCTTCATGTCTGTAAGATGTGTCCTTTCTGGTCTTTGTCTTGGTGTTAGTCTGGGGGCTGAGGAGAAGTGTCTCATCCGCTTCATGCAGGAGAGCGTGCAGGAGAAGAGCCTAAGGTGGGGTAGCGCACAGGAAACCCACGACCTCACACCGACACCCACGACCTCAAGACTTCATGTTCCACTCTCAGATGCATGAAAGGAGTGTGTGTTTGTGTTTGTGCGTGTGTGTGTGAGCCTGGCTCTTTGCCGTTGCGGTTGTTGTCTGACACCCTGTGTAGACCAAGTTCAAGTGGGGTGAATACTCGCTCTCCCTTCGCTACAGTGTGTGTGTGTGTGTGTGTGTGAGTGAATGTGTTTGTGGTTGTGTGTGTGTGTGTGTTCGTGTGAGGGAGTGTGTATTTGTGTTCTCTGTGTGTGTGTGTGTGTGTGTGTGTGTGTGTGTGTGTGTGTGGTCACAAAGCAGCTTTCGTTCATAGAGGAAGTAAATGTACTCCACTTTTCTTCATTTCAGCACAGTATTATATTCCATGTGCATCACATCACTCTCCTCTCTCTCTCTCTGTTTTAACACCCCTCCCCCCTTTCTTCCCTCGCCCTCCTCATCCTCCCTCTGATCATTTCCTGTAGCCTGAGAGAATGCAACTTCAGAGCTGAGCATCTGCAGAAACTTATGGACATCCTCTGCAGATGCCACAAACTGGTCAAACTAGAGTGAGTTTTATTACATCCAGATAGAACGCACTTAACCATGTTATTATCTTGTAGTTTATATTCTTTCTGTACAATTGTGAAAGTCATAATTAGGCAATTTGGTTATACTTTAATTACATTTAGTGACATTTTTAACAATGACCAGTGGCTGTGTGCACTTACAAAAAAACAGAGACCCATCCAAACCCCCAGTATCAAACCCACAGTGAGAAGAACTACTAATACTAAATAATAGTATTGGCAAAGCACTAGCTTAGCACAAATTACAAGCTGAGCACAACGCACTAGCTTAGCACAAAGCATTAGCTTAGCACAAAGCACTTTTGGTAATAGTGTTGTCATAGTGTTTTAGTGCCTAAATGTGTGGTTTCTCTGGCCTGCAGACTGCTCTGTAATACCCTGCACAGTGGAAGCCTGAGCATACTGAACGACCTGGCCCAACTGTCCTCACTGCACAGCCTGGAGTAAGTGTGATAACTGACACAGGCATTATCTGAAGACGCACACGCACACGCACACGCACACGCACACGCACACGCACATGCTTTTAACCACATATACAGAATTGGGCTCATCTAAGCATTTTAGTCTGACTTCTGACAGAGACTTTTTTGTCTGAAGTTTAAATATCACGCGCACACACACACACACACACACACACACACACTTATCACCATCCTTATATAATGTAGTTCAATTAAGCATACATGTACTCGTATGTACTCTATAACTTGAATCATTCAGAAACAAGTTAGAGTTATACACAATACTCTGACAGTATTTGCCATTGCTGTGAGTGGATCAGTATCTTTGTATGTCTTTTTGTGGCCCTTCAGAATGAAGAGGAATGGATTGGGTTCTGAGGAGATAGAGGAGTTCTTCCAACACATGAGCCAGCATCAACCCCAGTGGACCATCAGGTGAGAGAGAGGCCGAGGAGCGAGAGAGCTTTCTGTGAACTTTGAAGAAGGTGTCTGAGGCTGCTGAAAAAGGAAGCCAGTGGTTATGGCGGAGGCGCTCATAGTCTACTTTGGGACATGTGAATTAACCTGTATTACCCGAAGAAGCATGTTGTCGTAAAATGTTTGGGTACCTACGGTGAGCAGGGTTCATATCTCAGTTTATTCCCTTACCCTAACCTGGGTTCATAATCTCTCCCACCCCAGCCCCCTCTGTTACCCTAACCTGGGTTCATAATCTCTCCCACCCCCAGCCCCCTCTGTTACCCTAACCTGGGTTCATTATCTCTCCCACCCCCAGCCCCCTCTGTTACCCTAACCTGGGTTCATTATCTCTCCCACCCCCAGCCCCTTAGGTTACCCTAACCTGGGTTCATAATCTCTCCCGACCCCAGCCCCTTAGGTTCGTATCTAGTTCCTTCCCTTGCCCTAGCCCCAGACCCTTAGCTTCGTATCTAGTTCCTACCCTTGCCCTAGCCCCAGACCCTTAGCTTCGTATCTAGTTCCTACCCTTGCCCTAGCCCCAGCCCCTTAGGTTCGTATCTAGTTCCTACCCTTGCCCCAGCCCCAGCCCCAGCCCCAGCCCGTCCCACCCCTTACCCTGGATAGCCTGAGTACTTGCATGTGATGGTGAGAGGTTTGTCCACTATGAGAAGTCCCCAATCAATAGCACTTTTTTTTTTTAAAGATTTATTTTTGGGCTTTAATAGATAGTTGAAGTGAAGAGTGGGACAGGAAACGTGAGGGAGAAGAGGTGGGGAGTGGACAGCAGAAATGACATCAGGCCGGAATCAAACCTGTGTCCTCCATGGGCATCAAGCCCGAATCTGGTCGGGGCTACTGGTTGCACCACAGTGCCCCCCATAGCACAAGGAATTTAACATATTGTCCTCTGTGTATAACTAAAACAGATAATGGTATACCCATATTTTCACACACAAAAAATGTATACACAAAAAAAATGTGTTACGGTCCATAAAGGGGTTGTTTGTGTATTGACACGCAAAACTCCAGTGGCATAACTCTGACACACCTTCACCTTAAAGTCATTTCTCGGTACTCTCCCCATGGAGACCAATTACTCTGTGATGCAGGGCCAGGCGGATGAGATTGCAGATTAGCATGGAGGTGGGCACTGTTGTGAATGAGGTCACTGTTCCTCTCTGCTAGGATTGAGGAGGAGTGGATGAGAGAAGAGGCAGTGGTTGTCCTTGTAGCCGGCTGCCTAAATGTGAACGCCAACATTCAGGAGATTGGGTAAGACCTAAACCTGTCATGTCTTATTCTTATACTTTTATTGTTTTATTTTGATATCTTATTTTTAATGATTTAAAAGGTACAGTATGTTATTAGCTATAGTCCAGTACACTTTGTGTCAAATTTAGCAAATGGTCTTTTAGCTGTCTGTTGCTTCTATGGTCTTTTAGCTGTCTGTTGCTATGCGTGCAATAAAAACGACTTGTCTTGTACGCAGACAATTAAAAAGCTCTGTAAATGGGAAACAAACACAGTGGCTCAGAATAAACCATAAACAATCAACACATTGCTTCAGCCGCACAGAAGGGAAGGGTGTAATTTGATTGGCTGTTAAGCTCAAATATCAACAACCTTTCGCCAGAATTGCAGACTTGACCTTTAAGTCAGATTCAAAAATGAAGTGTCTGAATTGTTGTCAGGAGACGTCAGGACTCAGATGGATATTTCAGATCAAGCAGAATATTTCGAATTTCGAATACATCTAGGTGAAGATTGGTGGAGACACTTACAGGAAGAACTAACAGACTGATGGGAGAATACTCAGAAGTAAACGTGTTTTTACAAGTAAACAACAAGACTAGAAATTATACCAAAAACTAAATCCAAAATACACAGCATCAAACACTGGAAACGCGTAAACTGTGAATATAACTGTCTACACTAGATTTACAATTTAACCATAACACTCTCAGAGTCAAACTCTGGGATAAAACAAACTCGGGATTACTCTAATCAGGGAAACCAGTGCGCTGGGGCGCGGAACTAGAAAGACAGTCACTGAATACCTGGGGTCGTCTTTACGAATATTAGGGAAACGCTGGAGTGGAATCCAGGTGACACAGAGAGCGCAAGGGCGTGGAACTGAAAGTTACGAGACATTGCTCGAGTAGACTAAAGCGCTCGGGACGTATCTTCGTCCATTTAACGACAAGACCGCAAAGGGTAGTGAGGAGTATATGTAGGGGAGTGTCAGGTGTGTGTGATTCGTCATTAGCAGAAGTGAATGAAGTGCAGCTGGGAGAGTGAGAATGAGAATACTGAAGGGGGCATGGCCGGAGCAGAGGGCAGGGCAGATGTGACTGTTGTTATGGGACCACAGGTTTATTTCTGCTTTATCAACAAAAATAGACACACAAAAACAAGCATTCAGTTACAGGAACTAAGAAATAGGACGTTTGAACTTAAACGTAAACGTGCAGGCCTACAAACACGATACATATGGCATATGCCACATTGAGGTGTGAACACATCAAACAGGGTCGAGGTTACCCAGTGGTTACCACAGAAAGGTATTATTTTGTCAGCGAAAAAAAGCACCCTCCATTTTCTGGTATATACAATATCCCCATGTGAGCACCTGTTCAAAGTGACACAGATTTTTTCCAGATATCTGCAGTATTCTTGGTGAAGTGTTTTATATTAGTCTAAGAACAGTGATTTTAATACAATTTAGTGTTTTATATGAGTCTAAGAACAGTGATTTCAATACAATTAAGTGTTTTATTTGTGACAAAAAGCAGTGATTTAAATATAATTAAGTGTTTTATTTGTGACAAAGAACAGTGATTTGAATATAATGAATGATGGAAAGCATGTACAGAACACTTTTCTCTATTGCAGGGTCACCAACAGTCTCTTGACAGTGTCTTTGACAAGGAATGCCCATATCGCAAATCACAGGTATGTGAGGAAAAAAGCTAATTTCGTATTTTCATGAACCCTAAAGTGGCCCTTTCCCCATGTTGTTTGAATCTAATGAACCCTTTGGCAGTGGACTTCTTTCAGTGGACCCTTGGGACTTCCTCAGCCTGTGGAGTCAGACTTTATCCACCCTATTACTTTGCCTCCTCGTGTCACTGAAATAGCTGTGCACCCATAGCGTGCTGAAGAGTGCCCTCTCTGTGGAGCCTCTCCCTTCAGTAGAGTTATGACTCGTTTTCTCTCCACAGTGGTAACCGTGGTAACTCTGTGGGCACTGCCTCTTCCTTGAAGTCTGTCAGGTAGGTGCGGTCTCTACCCACTGATTACTCAACTTAGCAGTATGTATCTGGTTTTACAGTCGCATACGTTATAAATGACACTGTATGTTATTAGTAATGTTACAATTTTTTCAAATCATTTTATTTCTTGTACCAATACCATGAACAATTTTCCCAAACACTTAATACAGTTGGCTTTACAGACACACACCTCTGCATATCAGTTAGCCTTTGGTGCAAAATGCACTCCAACAACCACACCACAACCATTGCTGCTGTAACTTTAACACATGTACAATACGTCCCAAGGGTCCCTATGCTTCCAATGCCGCTAACATGTCCGCTGCGCCTCTGTCCGGCAGTAATGGCAAGATGGGTAATTGGCATTCTGACGTGTTCTCACATCGCAACTACTCTGTAGGTTCTCCCCAATGCAGTTGATTGACCTTCTGCTCAGAGCCTTTGTGTCTATCACGGTAGCGTGGCCGAGCGGTCTAAGGCGCTGGATTAAGGCTCCAGTCTCTTCGGAGGCGTGGGTTCAAATCCCACCGCTGCCATTATGACCAGCAATGAAAATACAGCTGACTTTGCCCCCCAATATAGCTTTCTCAACTACTGTTCAGAAGAATTCGATGCTTGTGGTAGTGTGGACGAGCTGTCTCAATATCCGTATAGTGTTGGTGCTATAATGGTTATCTAAGCTGCCTTCTAAGCAGACGCATGACTGAGTGAGCCTTTTCTATACAGTAGTCTCAATTCCCCGTTTCCCGTGTAATTCCATTCCAATTTTAAACTTGCATAACTTTTGACTGCTTGGAAAGGCCATTCCAGCGCCATCCGACTCATCTCTTTGAGAGCATTCTGTAGAGTGGCAGAGGGCAAGCAAATTTCGCAGCAGGCCCAAGATAGGCCAGTTCTTGTGCGCTCCTTCTCATAGTTTTCTTTTCATGCAGTCAGGATGGTAGAGCGGGCGAAGACACTGCACGGCACGAACGTGATTGGCTCTCACCTCCAACATTTCCAACATTTCCCTGGCTGTTCCTTGGGTAGCTGGCTCTCTATGCTCCAGTCTCTTGGAGGGGGGTTCAATTCCCACCGCTGCCATTATAACCAGCTGGCTTTGCTCTCCATATGTTTCATTACAGCCATATGCTAAAATTGCACGTGTTACTGCACTATATAGGCTTACTACATTGCAACAAACCAAAGTATTGTAGTGCCACTAGAAGTCTGCTGTAGCCCTACAGTAATGCTGATCCATTCTGTCCTCTGCATTTGGTGTCAAACTTTTACATGTTTGAACTTCGCATTTACAGTAACATTCTCCTCTGCATTGCATCTTGGAAATACGTCAATCCAAGCCAAGTTTCTGAAGACAGTGTTCATATGTCGGTTTGCCTCTCACAATAGATGTCACAATTGAGTGTGGCAAATTTACTGTAATTGCATTCTTCAAACACTGTCTTTCACTGATAGCCTATGACTAACATATAGAGCAGGACTGTAATAGTGAAACAACTCTTCAGGAACAGTTAAATATGTTTGCCTTCTGTAGACTCTATTACTATTAGAGATAGTAAGCAGTCTGCAATCCAAAAAACCTAAATAATCTAAAAAAAACTTTCTGCTAAAATAAGAATACTTTTTCTTATAACTTCATTTGTCTGAACAAACACAGCATCTTTCCATCTACAGATATCTAAATTACTGTAAGTTAGGTTTTGAACTGGATTTGAACAGAGTATCTAAACACAGCGTTTTGCTGGAAGTGAACATTTGTGAATTTTGGAAGAAGGTGTCATTGACTGCATTTGCATAGGAGCAAGTATCCACAGTTTGGTTCACATGGTCTACTGGTATGCTCGATTTGTTAAGTGTTTTGGGAATGTGTACATGGTATTGGTACAAGAGTTAAAATTATTGGGAAAAACTGTAATAGCCATCATTAAGTAGTCTTGGTCACCATGAAAATCAGGTTTTTGGTGACAGTTCATGTTTTGGCATAATAACTAATAGCGTGTTATATCCCTCAGATTAGCCAACAGTGAAATAAAAGGCCACCATCTCCTCCTCCTCCAGCCGAAGCTCTCAGCCTTTGCCCTACTGCAGGAGATTGAGTAAGTAGACAGTGTTCTGACATAGATAGATGCCAGACCCTTAGTTCACATGTGTCAAACTCAAGGCCCGCGGGCCTGATCAGGCCCGACAAGCCATTTAATCTGGCCCGCCAGCTCCTCAGAATGTTGCAAAAAGTTCCATTGATTTGAATGAGCAACGGTGAAATTTCATTTGGCTCGCCTAATTTTCCCTCAGGATTAATAAAGTATCCATCTATCACCTATTAATATATCTATCAGAGCTCGTCTGCCGTGGCCGCTGGTATGTCGAACGCACCACAAATACTGCAAGGCGCACAATGCACTGTCCCCGCGTTGGTAGCATACGTCAATTTAGGCCCGCAAGCGCAAGCGATTGCCCCACTGATCCGGCCCTCGACTTTGACCCATTTTTTTTATTTCGGCCCTCTGTGTATTTGAGTCTGACACCCCTGCCTTAGTTGGTTCGTTTGGTTTTGTTTTGTGGAACTTGTATCACAGCGCCCTCTAGTGCTGAGAGAACATTATGGCTCTCCCCCTTCCCTAATATTTTCAGTTTTCATTCACTACATTCAGTAATTTCATACACTCCTATCATAGTGTAATGCTCATTTGCCCTGAAAAGACTAAAACTACTCTTATGGCTACTGGCCATACTGACTATCTGGCAAGCTGGCAGGAAGCTGATAGTCACAAGTCGCGAGCTTTGGACTATCTAATGAGGCCAATACAAACCTAGGGCCTGATACTAGGCCCATTTCAGCCCATTGTAAATTCTTGAAACCAATTTCAATTAGTTTAAAAGTGGATGGTAAGGGCTTGGACATTTATGATCTCTACGTCTGATGGAGTGCAGGAGAACAGGGGTGATCAAAGGACAGAGGGGAACAAACACAACTGTTGGTTGAGCAGCAGAAAGGGAAAGAGAAATTGAAAATATTTTTCTTCTTTTATTTTTAGAGGGGGTCTACACAAATAATCTATGTGTTCTATGAAAGCTCCTTATTTGTCTGCTGCTGATTCCCTCTCACTCAGTGTCCAGACACATGTTTGACATGTCATGATATGACATAGCTTTCTTCCTTCTCTTCAGTCTGTCTCTCAACAGATTTGGGAGAGAGGGAGCAGACTTCATTTCTACCCTACCAGATCTTGTGAACCTACGAAAACTAAGGTAAGCTCATATGAAGCTACTGTCCTCCTCAACACTGTTGGCTTTTCAGCATCTCTGGTTACATTTGGATGGGGTTAATCCCAATGAACTAAATCATTCAATCAGTTGTTTGGTATACCCACCAGGTAGATATTATGTAGATTTAATGTAAATGTATTGAATATTCTTTCTTTCTTTATCAGTCTTCATACTAAACATCCCACTGAGGATGAGGTGTTCATGATCATCGCTGCATTGCGGAGATCTCTAAATCTTGAGAGTATTTCGTAAGTCTGAATTTACCGGGATACTTAGTTCTTGGTACATTTTGAAGCACAATCCTTGTGGTCTTACTCTGTGTGATTTTATTTTGCAGTTTGAGTGGCTATACCATCAGTGATGAGGAAGCAGTGGAGCTCGGAAGAACTTTCCCCAGTCTGCCTCGTCTCCAGTCCATCAGGTAGGAACTTTTTCTACCTTTTCTGTTCCTCATCGAGTAGGAACCTTGTCTTCTCTACCTTTTCTGTTCCTCATCAATAAGAACCGTCTCTTCTCTGCCTTCTCTGTTCCTCATCGGGTAGGAACCTTCTCTTCTCTACCTTTTCCTGTTCCTCATCGAGTAGGAACCTTCTCTTCTCTACCTTCTCTGAACCTCATCAAGTAGGAACCTTCTCTTCTCTACCTTTTCTGTTCCTCATTGAGTGGGAACCGTCTCTGCCTTCTCTGTTCCTCATCGAGTAGGAACCTTGTCTTCTCTACCTTTTCTGTTCCTCATCGAGTAGGAACCGTCTCTGCCTTCTCTGTTCCTCATCGAGTAGGAACCTTGTCTTCTCTACCTTTTCTGTTCCTCATCGAGTAGGAACCTTCTCTATCTTCTCTGTTCCTCATCGAGCGTAGCTATGTCAGTTATCGGACAGTGACAAACAACGGCAATTCTGTTGAACAAACAAAATGCTAAGTTTAATAATGGATAAACAATCTTTAACTTTTGTTTAATAATAGATTCAAATTACAGTGCGAATGTTTGCCGATAACACACCACGTCCGATAATTAACACCGTTACGATATACCTTCTCTGTTCCTCATCGAGTAGGAACCTTCTCTTCTGTACCTTCTCTGTTCCTCATCGAGTAGGAACCTTCTCTTCTCTACCTTCTCTGTTCCTCATCGAGTAGGAACCTTCTCTTCTCTACCTTCTCTGTTCCTCATCGAGTAGGAACCTTCTCTTCTGTACCTTCTCTGTTCCTCATCGAGTAGGAACCTTCTCTTCTCTACCTTCTCTGTTCCTCATCGAGTAGGAACCTTCTCTTCTCTACCTTCTCTGTTCCTCATCGAGTAGGAACCTTCTCTTCTCTACCTTCTCTGTTCCTCATCGAGTAGGAACCTTCTCTTCTGTACCTTCTCTGTTCCTCATCGAGTAGGAACCTTCTCTTCTGTACCTTCTCTGTTCCTCATCGAGTAGGAACCTTCTCTTCTCTACCTTCTCTGTTCCTCATCGAGTAGGAACCTTCTCTTCTGTACCTTCTCTGTTCCTCATCGAGTAGGAACCTTCTCTTCTGTACCTTCTCTGTTCCTCATCGAGTAGGAACCTTTTCTGCGTTAGCGCCGTTCCTCATGTCATACTACTTAAACGCCACACTGCCCTCTGATTTATCAGATGCAATGAGAAGAACACAGAAGCAAAGAAATCAAAGTCTTAACTGAAGTTAGAGCTAATGTGTAGGACTAAGGGGAAACTCACCTCAATCCAAGCACTCCCAGTGCAAAAGCATATCGTGTAGTTATGCTTGACACAATGCAGGGAGTTTAGAGGTGCAAATGGCACAGGATAGATCAGCTGTTTCTGATGGTTTCTCTTTCTGTCTTGACAACTGCAGCCTGTCAGAGTGTTTTGGCTGGTCGCCTCAAGGAGCTGTGGACCTGGTCACGGGCATTGCTCAGTGCTCGCCACTAGAGGGCGTAAGGTGAGATTTTTGAAATTCTGCGGTGGTGCTCTTGTGTGACTGTTAATGTCTTGTTTATGACATTTGGACATTAAGTAATTTAGCAGATGCTTTATCCAAAGCGACATACAAAAGGAGAGAACAATCAAGCTATGAGCAATAGAGACCTAGTGTAACAATAAATACTACTTTACATGAGAGCTAAAAAACTGCAGGAATGTAACTACTGTAAGTGCAAGTTAAGGAATAGTTAGAGGAGATAGAATTAGTAGAAGCATAAGGAGAGGTAGAGGAAGGAATACAAATGTAGAGGAAGTGCAAGTTAGGAAAGGGGGTCAATGTGACAAGTCATTACGGACTTTAACCTAGAAGGAAGTTAGGGACAGTCAGTGTACTTCCTGCTAAAGCCTGCTAATACATCAATGAAATATGAGGTCTGACATTTTTGATATGTCAATAAGATAGTAACATATAAATTGTATGCCATTGTACTTAATACTGATAACAGTAGTTCTATGTAACACATGCACTGTCTACATGAGGGTTTATGATGTGATGTTATATGAGAGTGCATATGTCAATGGTAATGGGGGGAGGTAAAGAAGTCGTTTAGTAATCAGAAGGTTGCTAGTTCGATTCCCTGTCGAAGTGTCCTTGAGCAAGACACTGAACGCCTTATTGCTCCTGATGTGCCATCAGTGTGTATGTAAATTGCGTATACATCCTTGTAAGTCACTTTGGATAAAGGCGTCTGCTAAATGACTAAATGTAAATGTAAATGTAAATATGTCAATGGTAACCCCAGCATGTACTATAGAGACGATGTCTCTTGTCTGTCCAGGCTGGACCGCCTCGAGTTGGATAAGGACGCGGTGAGCTGTCTAGCCCAAGGACTTCAGCAGATGGCCTCTTTAAGGTCTCTGAGGTGAGATGACCCCACTGTGGTGAACCATCAGAGATGAGAGATAGAGGAGCTTTGCGGTGTGTGAATTCACTGAACTGTGGGTCACTGTGGAGGAACATGGCGGTCAGACTTAAAGGGACCTGAAATGAAATGTGATGAAATGTTTTATTACACAGTTGATTTCTATTTGTGTTTTGGTTAGACTGAATCATATTTCCATGACAACCTCTACACCTGAGGAGGAGGACTTCACTGTTCAGTTTCTTATGATGTCACTGCAAGGGCGTACTGGGATAGAACATATTGAGTGAGTGTACACACACACACACACGCATGCACGGGCACACACACACACACACAGACACACACACACACTCACACACGCATGCACGCACGCATGCACGCACACACACACACTCACATACCCACACTCACAGGCACACACACACACACACACACATTGTGCTAAGGGATCAGAAACCAGCATACCTACCCTAACTAGTGATCTTGTCGATACCTGTCCCTTACAAGGCTGAATCTCTTGCTCTGTCACCACTGCATGGCAAAGACCTTCACTTCTGCTTCTTCTTTGGCACTTGTGTGCAGGTTAGAGGGCCTGAGGTTAGGTGACTGTGGTGTACAGACGCTGATTCAACACATCCCCACCTGGACAAAGCTTAGACAGATAAGGTAAGATTGCCCATGTGACGGTTGTGACGGTTGCTTGTTTATATCACACCAGACCGACATAGTCAGAACATATCATCAGTCACATAAACAATAATAACAAAACCAATTACAATATAAGTTTGTTTACACATTTGATTTACTCTTTTTCTGAATTGTCACCTTTACTCTATGCTTCAGTATGTAGTATGCAATGCAGCAGTATAAGCAGCCAGCCCCCTCTGTTGGCCAACCCAAGCACAACATGAGACGTCTGTCTGTCTGTCTAGTCCCCGGTCTTTTTTCTTCGTATCTTTCATTCTTATTTTCTCTCTGGTTTGTTTTTAATTCCCACTTAAAAACAGAGACATTACCGGGGACCCGCCACCAAAATGGGGACTGTCCCCGGCGAAATGAGGCATTGTGGACACCCTGTTTTAAAGTGTGCCTCTGTAGGTGTGTAACAGCTGTTTGTTTGTGTTTGTTTGTGTTTGTGTTTGTGTTTGTTTGTGTTTGCGCTTGTGCTCTCCAGCCTGGCAGAGTCATGCAGTGGCATGAGTGACAGCACTGGGGAGAGGCTGGTGCAGACGCTGGCTCAGTGCACAGCACTGGAGGAGCTAAAGTAAGCTGTCATCACATCACATCACCTGCTACTGGATTACTCTATCTATCTATCTATCTATCTGTCAATCCATCCATCCATCCATCCAAACTTTACAATAATGAATGAGATTGTCATGGTAACTTACAGCTCTTAGAGTTTTCTTTCTATCCATCTGTCCATCCATCCGTCTGTCCATCCATCCATCCATCCATCCAAACTTTACAAAAATGAAATGAGATTGTCATGGTAAGAGTTCTCACACCACAGTAGAATATATAAAAGATTTTGGTTTATGGACGGCTCTGCAGACACTGAAGTCATACTGTTGGTCAGGCAGTGAACAGCAGCCATTTTTTGCATCATCTTTTAAACCCAAAACTCACAAAGAGACATCTCATTATCATAATACTTGTTTATCTCATTTGTAATTGGCTATAAATTCACAGATTAGCTAGAAGCCTCCTTCTAAAAACGCTTTTACAGGAAACCTCATCATCTCATCCCTTCCCCAGAACACTCTGGCAACCATATCATAATACATCACAGTGTTATGACATTCCTTGATTGTTAAAATACCCAGTAGAACATAGAACCTAAGACACCAGAAAGAACACTCTGACAAACATATTTGCCCATACCTCCTAAGTTCCCTTCATATTAACTGGCTCTACACTCTCTGACAGATAATTGACTTGAGAAGTCTGTTTCTCAGATTGAAATCCTATCATCATCATCCAGAGGACAGGTCCTCCCATATCCCAGCAGCTCTCCTTCTCTACTCTCGAGCTCTCTCTACTGGGAGACCTTTCCCTATTAGATGGGTCCCTGTTTAAGCACCACTTCACAGGAGAAATCATGCATTTCCATCACAGAGATACTAAACTAGAGTAACAATGTGGTTTGATACTTATTCTGTTGTGAATATATCTCATTTGAGATATGAAGAGTAACCTTGCACTTACCGCCTTCTCTAGTCTCCGTAAGAACAGCCTGGGCCCTGCATCTGCAGCCAGACTGGGACAAGTCCTGAGTGGTCTCCCACGCCTCAGGGTCCTCAAGTAAGTCTGTTATGATTAATGGAGATCTGTTTCAATCTCTCTCAGACAGATGTAGTGTGCTGGCACAGGCCTCCTACTCTACAGATGTCCCCATTGATGGGTCCTTCAAAATCACCTGGGATTGGGGTAAGGGATTGGGATTGGGGTAAGGGATTGGGATTGGGGTAAGGGATTGGGATTGGGGTAAGGGATTGGGATTGGGGTTAGGGATTGGGATTGGGGTTAGGGATTGGGCCAGGGTAAGGGATAAGGCCGGGGCCAGGGCTGGGTCCAGGGTTAGGGTTTCAGGTCAGGGTTATGGTCAGATTCAGTGTAGATGTTAATGTTAGGGTTATGGTCAGGGTTAGGGTCAGAGCTATGGTCAATGTAGGGGTTAGCCTCAAAGTTATGGTCAAGCAAAGTCAGAGCCGGGGTCAGTGTCAAGGGTATGGTCAGAGATGGGGTTATGGTGTGTTATGAGTTCATGCAGGAATGCTAAAGAAAGCTTATAATAGGTCATTGTATGATCATATGAATATACTTTGTTTATTGTAGGAGAGACAAATTACGTGAGTGCCTTACAAAGCAATGAACCATTATATACAGAAAGTAAATTGCAATTGCAAGATTACAAGACTGTATTACACTATACTGTGTTAAACTAGTTCTCAGCATTCTTTATCATTTATCACTGTATGAAGTGTGAATGTTTTGTCGTGTTTTGCTATCTCAAATCTATCTATCTATCTATCTATCCATCTGTCTGTTCTTTTGAATGAAAAGTGCGTTAAAAATCAAATGAATTATTATTATTATTATTATTAATAAATATTATGAATAAATTGATCTTAATTGTGGGCTTAAAGTCTCTCGGAGAACCACTTCACTGCTGATGATGCTGTGAGCCTGTCTGCAGGACTGACACACCTCAAGTACCTGACCAAACTACAGTAAGATTCCCCTTCCGACTATTAACACCTGAAACATGAAGCATGTCTTAAAGGTTCAGTCTTTGATTGTATTAACACATAAATCATAAAGCATGTCTTAAAGGTACAGTACTCATTTCTATTAACACCTGAATCATAAAGCATGTCTTAAAGGTTCAGTCTTTGATTCCATTAACACCTTAATTATAAAGCATGTCTCATAGTCTCAGTCCCTGATTCCGGCGAAAGGTTGTTGATATTGACAACAGCCAATCAAATGACACCGATCCCTTCCGTGCTCCTGAAGCAGCGTGGATTGGCTAGAATAGTGTATGGCTCAGTCCGAGCCACTTTGTTATTTTCCCATTTACAAAGTCAGGAGTTTTTTCAGCACACCCACAGAATGGGCCGCTAGAGGACAGTGAGGAGCAATTGGCTGAATTTGACAAAAGTGATTCGGATTGTAATTGTGGACTGCACCTTTAACTAGCTTCCAGTGATGCAGTCCCAATTCTGTTCATATTTCATACCTAACTCTTACTGTATATATCTTATTTATTCACTTATTCCACTTTACATATGCACATACTCTGCACTTTTATTGCTATTTTGCACTTCTGGTTGGATGCTAAACTGCATTTCGTTGTCTCAGTACTTGTACTCGGTGCAATGACAATAAAGTTGAATCTAATCTAATCTAATCTAATGAAGCTAAACTGGTAGAGCAGGGTGCTAATAACACCCGTGGACCCTGCCTGTTTGTTCAGTCGTTTTGGAGAGAATCCTGCCAGATTAATACTATAACGATCGCAACAGTCACTCAGTTATTTTCCATGCCTAATTGTTCAAGAGGAAGGTAGATTTGAATCCAACTGTCTGTTTTGGATTGTGGAATTATTGTCATTGCCAGGAAATATTTGACATTCTTATGAATGCTGATCTGTGATTATATGTTACAGGTTAATCGCCATCGGGACATCTGAACTTACTAGCGTGGCTGACTCCTTAAGACACTGCGTCAACATTGAAGATGTCAGGTGCCGTCAGTTAAACATCTTTGTCCCAGTGTCTTGTCCTTCAAAGGCATATGCATTCAGCCTTTATAAGATTGCTTATGATGATTAATGTTATTTGCCTCATCAAATGTTGACAAAAGTGTTGAAACCTTGTATTGCTGTTTCTTTTAGTTTTAAAGGCTTTTACATTCTATTCTATTCTATTTTATTCTTCTAGTTTGGCATGGAACAGCTGTGGTAATGAGGTGGCTGTGATGCTGGCTGAGGTTTTGTCCAAGTGTGTGAAGTTGAGGCGGCTCGAGTAAGTAACCAGATAGGGTTTTGTACCAAATTATGTAAACCTGTTTGTCTTTCTAAGAAAAGGCCTAATTTATTTATTTTTGTTCGTCAGTTTGTTTATTTTATTTTTTTATTTTTTTTTCATCTTTGTATTTCAGTTTGGAGAGTAACAGAATCGGTATGGAAGGAGCCAGAGTTCTGGCAGAGAGCCTGCGATTCTCCTTCACCATTGAGGTTGTGAGGTAAGCTCTTCCTCATGTGCTTTATATCACAGTGAGTGAAGCTTATTCACCATATACAGTACCAGTCAAAGGTTTGGACACACTTTTAATTTTATGGAGAAGTGTTTTCTTTACTTTTATTATTTTTTTACATTGTAGATTAATACTAGAGATATTTAAACTACGAAAGAACTGCTATGGAATGATGTACTAAACAAAAGAAGTGATATCTACCATGTAGAAAATAAAAAAAGTAAAGAAAAAACTTCTCAAAAAATTTGAGGGTGTGTCCAAACGTTTCACTGGTACTGTAGATATAAATAGGATATTTTAATATCTGCTTTTTATGTTACGACTGATATACCTTTATTAGGTCCTTCTATTATATTATGTAACATAGTATTCAATGCTTTATCACCATAGCTGTATGCATAAGTATTTAAATCTTTATCTGTTTTAATTTCACACACGATGATTATTATTATTGTATTATCAGGTTTTTGCTTTCCCTTCCAGTTGTGTTGACTCTACACACCTCTCTGCTTGTTTTACTTGTCTATAGACTTTGGCGGAATCCCATCAGTAGGGAAGACGAACACGCGCTGCGAGAGACTGAGCAGAGACTAAGCTTCTCTTCAACATAGTGGCACTGATCTGGTGCCCATACTAACGAGGTTGAAGTTCTATTTGCACTGCAGACGAGGAGAAGGGGAGATACGTTTACATGGTAGTGGGGAGCACACTACCTCAAAATGTGCTTTAGAAATAGGAGGCAGGGGGTGACCCGTAGCAATAGCACCGAAGGATTCACCATTCCAACAGGGTTGTGTAAGAGACACGCAGAGGACAGATTTCAGACATGCATTTTAGACCTGAAAACAAAACATGTGCATCTATGTATAAACTTCCCACTCACACACACACACTTGCGCACACCCGCACGCACATGCACACACTCACACACTTATGCACACACTCACACACACGCACACGCACACACTCACACACACGCACATGCGCACACACACATGCACACACTCGCAGACACATGCACACACTTGCACACACACGCACACACACACACACACTTGCACACACATGCACACACTCGTACACACATGCACACACTCGCAAACACATGCACACACTCGCAGACGCACACACAACACTCACTTGCACACACTCGCACACACTCGCACACACATGCACACATGCACACACACTCGCACACACACACACACACACACACACACATGCACACACTTCCACACTCACAGGCACATACACACGCTCACACACACTCACACAGGCACGCACACAATGGGAAGACATAAGCACGTGCATACACATATACACATAACTGTATAAAAATGATGAGACTACTACCCTCCCTCTTTCTCTCACACATACACACACACACACACACACACACACACGAAGACCATTCCTGAAAACCTGAGCATTGTGCTTTCATTATTTCTGTCCTCTGTGTCTCAACAGCTCTGAAATCATAACTGCAGTCAAAAGTAACGCCAAGTGTTTAAGCAGTCGCACACATCATGTACTATCATATCGGGATGCGGTTCTCTCATTTGAATTGAAATGGACATGTGTGTAACTGGATTTAGCTCATTGGCAAGAGCAGCTACCTGCTGCAGGCAATCATTCACACAGGGCCCTAATTGTATTGATGGGCAACCTGCCACGAGCAAAGGCCGCGTTCCACATGAACTTCAGATAGCGTGTGTGAGCACGGCCCTTTCCTGGGGCAGCTCAGGGCCTCGTTTCCCTATAACGACGTATCTTAACGGCCTACGTGGATTTTGGCGACATCATAGACTCATCATTGCCGAAACCGCTCTGCAATATCCCTCTTACGACCGAGTTCAAGTCCTTTTTAGCGTTCGGGAAACTAGGCCCAGGGCAATAGGTGATGGGGCCTGGCTCGTGGCTAGTTTTGACAGTCTATGACATTAGGGCCCACAGTGTTTGATCAGCTTCAGCAGACAACTTTGAGCAATATTGTTTATGAACTCAAAGCCACACACACTCCAGGGTATTCCTGAGTTAACCTGGGCACATTCATTTTGTGCTCTTCATTGTCCTCTATTTAATTTATCAGGGCTTAAGGTAAATGTGAATTCTGTTTTCTGTTTTAAGACTTTGTTTCTGAATTGAGTGGGTTTTTTAAATCAGTATTACTTTTTCATACTGGTTATATTTACTGTATTAGAATTAACTTATGAAGTTACATCCCCCATCTCTAGATGGCGATACAGACCCAGAGTCAGATTCAAGTTGATGAAACATGGTACTTGAATGATGTACAATAATGCTTTGTTTTATGAACATAAAAAAAACATCTTCAGATTTGTCAAGTGTGGAGTTATTAGTAGCCTTTATGATCGCTAATATGACCAAACAGCCTTACATGCAACTCAAGTGCTGTTAGTGTTCCACTTACTACTTGTAAATGGCTAGACAGGTGGCAAAACGAGACAATATTGGTCATTTCATGTTACCAAGACTGACTCTTTAATGAAAATTAAGAAAAACAGGAAAACATCACTGCTCTAAAACACTTGTCTTATTTTGCAGAGTATGCCATCCTTTTATATATTCATGCTATTGGTTTGATGCACTGTGTTAATCTGGAGTACAGACCTCAAGGAGCTGTAACTTAAAAAAAAAAAAAAGGAAGCCTTATAGAAAACGTTTTGGAACTAATGTTATGCCCAAAAAACTGATGTGGCTATTCGCTACTAACCTAAAATCGCTGAATTCTGCACGCAGAGACAGCCCGAGCGCTTCCTTCAACGCTCAAGACTACATTACCATTAGTTTGAGATCGCTGGCCGCTCGACTTTATGCATGGTACTGGCTAGGCGGAGTTGCAGGAACCGTGAAGGAAAGCACACACCACTACTTGCAGGAAACATTTGGGCAGAGACGCTCTCCACGAGAGTCCTCGACAGTAGGCGTAGTGTTCGCTGCAATGAGTCTTTTCAACTGACTTCAACTTTTCCGTGCCATTGGGTTAGGCTACTTCTTTTGGACATAATGAAAATAACCGTAACGCATGGTCATTTCCAGTAGAAGTGTTTTCGCGTCAATCGAAAAGAAGAAGTGGTGTCATCAAAGTATATAATCGAATTCAGTTAGCGTAAGTATCCATTGATAATTGCATTATTAAAATGGAATAATTATTTGTGATAATAAACATTTAATGGAGCAATATTCAAAAGAGAGCTATTTGGACTGTTACCGCTGGTTAGATGATGACAGGTCTTTCGTCCTCTTGGTAATTGACAGCCTGGTAGGCTACATTTGATCATGACCATATAATTTAATTTCGTCATGTCTTTAAGAGGCTTAATTTGTTTACGCGCGCTGATGTACATCATTTACGGCGGGAATAGAGTAATAGCCTACGTTAATGAGTAAACAACAAAACATTAAATCACCACTTTTTTGCGGATAACAACGTTATCATTGTCTTAGATTTTACTGTAGTATTTTTCTTCGGCTTTCACTGCTTGTAGTAGGTTATATAGCCTACTTAGAAATGAATAATATTAAATGGCCATATAGGTGGAACGAATATGGAAAGACTGAAGTGCCCCACCTGTAACACTCTGGTAGTAGTTGAGCTGTTGAGAAAGTGAAAGTCCCGCTGTTGAGCTTCAGCTGTATGAGACCTGATAGTGGTGCGGGGATACATACAGTACCTGGCCATGATACGTGCTAGTAAAGGCATAGAATGCTTGGCAGTGTTACTTTTACAGCGCATTAACTTGTACAGATAACCTTCTAGGTAATTAGTCCTGTACAGTACAAGTAGCTGTTATTGGCGTATAGGTGGATATCTGCATAGTATCTCGCAGGCTTTGTCAAAGTGAAATGTCTCTGAAAGTGGGTTCTATGACAACCTGAGTATTTGGGTTGGATCTTAAGCTCAGAGGAGCCTTCACCAGCTGTAATAGTAAAGGGTTCAGTAGGGCATATCTACTTCTATGATTCAGTTTGCCAAACAAAAGGATGAAGAGGACAATTTAAGACATTATGATGCTCTATGGGTTTCCCTCATGGAATGGAAACAGGCCACGATGGCTTACAGTAATGACAGTAAACAGCTTTGTACAGTCAGTGGTTTACTGCCAACAAAAGGCAATGGTGCTGTGGCTAAAAGTCACCATGGTGTGACTCAGTATGACTGAGTATGTGTCAGCTTGGGCTTTAGCGCAGGAGATTCGCAATACGGATCAGAAAAACTGGTGCTAGGAAGAAGACATTCATGTAGGTTCTGTTCATGCTAATGTCATCCTCCTGGAGAGGTTACAGAGCCAGCAGGGCGGCATGGATCACATCTGGGTCATCAGGTTCTGGTTCTGACCGAGATCACTACCAGAGCTGTCTGGGCTGCTGCTTACAGGCATGATTCCTTTAACCTGTTCTGTGACTTGAACTTGGGCTTCTGTGCTCAGGCATTCACTAAAACATGCTTAATGAAAGCAACATCACATACTCTCTCTCTCTCTCTCTCTCTCTCTCTCTCTCTCTCTCTCTCTCTCTTGCTTTCTCTTTCTCGCTTGTTTTCTCCTTCTCTCAATCCCCCCCTCTCTTACTGTGTATGTGTGTGTGTGTGTGTGTGTGTGTGTGTGTGTGTGTGTGTGTGTGTGTGTGTGTGTGTGATAAATGCCACATCAAAGACTCTCTTTCTCTATCTCTTGCTTTCTCTTTCTCTCAATCCCCCTTCTCACTGTATGTGTGTGTGTATCTGTGTCTGTTTGTTTTAAGAAAGATGGAGGGAGATCAGAGATAGATGAATGCCACATCACAGACTCTCTCTATCTCTTGCTTTCTCTTTCTCTCTTGTTTTCTCTACCTCTCAACCCCCCCCCCTTTTTCGCAATATCTGTGTGTGTTTGTTTTAAGAAAAATGGAGGGAGATTGGAGATAGACAACGTCTGTGTTATGTGAGGTTATTGCTAACTGAACACTCTAGATGCAATGGCTACCTGTGGTCACAAGTGAGTTTTGAGGAAACGCCTGAAGATGCATGTCTATATTAGCAGTATCGGGTATGGCCTGTGTACAGTGTGACTAAGTACAGTGTGATGACTCCTTATCCAAGCGTCACATTTATAAAACAGGAAGTTAGGGCTGAGCTCAGCTGCTGTGATGTAGGAGCTTATAAACTTGTTGCATTATGTGTGGCACTTCCTATGTCAAGTTTCTCAATTGGCTGAGTACAGAGACTTGTGTCCAAGTCTGGTGTGACCTGATGCTGAAGAGGGACCCTCTCCAGTGATATGCGCTTGTATGTGTGCAAGGCATGGTAGGATAGTGATTTAGCAGCTAAGCCCCCCATGAATGGCCTGTGTTGAGCTTGCTATGTGGTTCCTTGTTCTGCTCCTTTCTTTCTGAACGAGATGCTGATGTCATTATGATGCAGACTGTGACATGGGCAACTCCATCGCCGTGGCAATGGAGATGTTTTTCTTGGGTCCATGGTGTAGTGCTGAAACCATCGCCATGGCAACATGGCATTTCC
>NC_137926.1:8685894-8693550 GCF_963457725.1 Sprattus sprattus | reverse complement strand
TTTGTGTGTGTCTGTGTGTGTATTTTTTGTGTGTGTTTGCAAAGTAACCCTTTTTGAGTATCACAATGTTCCTCTCCAAAAAAACAAGGTGGTCTTTTGAGTGGCATTGCTTTAGTCTGTTAAATGTCATCGCATACAACCTGCAGTCTTTTGGTCACAACCCTCAGAGCAACAGTGCCCTAGTTCCCCCTGGGGTTCAAACCTTCTCTTAGGGCTCCCCAAGCAGACGCTTAGCCTGGGAAAAGACTTGAACTCTACCTGGTGCTACAATGCATACAGGTCAGACGTGTAATTACGTATTAAAGATGATGACCCGGTAAGTGCTGTTTACAGGTGTCGAGAGGTGTGAGCCAGACTTTCCACTGTGAGTAATTGGGTGGGTGGGCTCGTGTGTGTGTGTTTGTGTTTGTGTGTGTGTTTGTGTTTTTGTGTGTGTCGGTGTGTCTACATGTCTGTGTGTGTCTGTGTGTCTGTATGTCTGTGTGTGTTTGTGTGTATTTGTGTGTGTGTCTGTGTGTGACCGCTGTGTGTGTTTGTGTGTGTTTTCGTTTGTGTTTGTGTCTGTATGTCTGTGTGTGTTTGTTTGTGTGTGTGTGTGTGTGTGTGTGTGTTTGTGTGTGACCGCTGTGTGTGTTTGTGTGTGTGTCTTTAAGGGTGGCTGTGTGTCTGTGCGAAGTGTGTGAGGTGTCTTTGTGTGAGTGTGTGTGTGTGTGTGTCTTTGTGTTTGTTTGTGTGTGTGTCTGTGTGTTCGTGTGTGTGTGTGTCTTTGTGTGTGTGTCTGTGTGTGCGCATGTGTGTTTGTGTGTGTGTGTGTCTTTGTGTGTGTGTGCGTGTGTGTGTGTGTGTGACTGTGTGTGACTGTGTGTGTATGTGTGTTTGTCTGTGTGTGTGTTTAAACCTTTGTAGCGTTGTGTTGTGTCTAGCACACAAGTCCTGCCCTCATATGTGATGTTATGTGTGCTGTCACTAATTATGCTGCAGGCGGTGGTTATGGTCATACAGGTATATAAGGACAGAGCGCATCACTCTGGAGTGCCATTCAAGGTGTCTTTTCTGAGTAGGATATGACAGTGGGATGTGTGAGAACACTGGACATGTTCAGTAAGTTTGTGAATTGTTTGTTCAATTATTAGCCAGAATTGGAAATCCTCTGTTTGATCTGTTTCATGGTTCGCATCATTTTATGATGTTTTAAGGTAATGGATTTTTTTCCCCTTTTTTTAAACTACTGTGATCTTACAGGACATAGGACTTACACGATGTATTATATATTCTTAGTTATATGAAATGGCTTAGTCATGGGCGTCTGCAATTTTTTTAAAGCATAGTAAACAGATGTGAATGGAGCTTTATTAGATATGTTTGTACTTTGCTACCTGTCTCATCTGACCTTTGATGAGAGAGAGGGAGATGTAAGGCAAAATTGACTCTGAGAATATTGAAATCTTAAAATGGACTCCCAGATTTCCAAAGTTGACTAGAGGATCAAAAAGGCAGTATACCAGAGGACTTCTCTCTGATTGCATCGTCTCCTACTGTAGCAGCAACCCCTTCTCGAAACCTCACACATCTGAGATAGTTATTCACACCCCCTGTTGTGAGGGAATCAACTGATACACCTTTCCTACATCGAGGGAGACTCAGGGATGACCTTTGGATGACTGTGACATCTAGAACTTTGTGTAAATGTATACGAATGTAACATATTCATGTTTTGGTCTTGAACTGGGCCTTACAATATGGGCAGAAGTCTGATGGTTACATGGCAATCTATGGTACCTGCACACAGTTGTGTTTGACTATGGAGTATCACTTTAGTTCTGTATGCAAATCAACCTCCTTGACACTGTCGTCACAGCTGATGACTAATCAGGGGTATTTGGCAAAAGGGTATTGTCCTAAGGCATCAGGGGCACGGGGCAATACTACTGGATTGGTTTGTGGTGAATGCATAGAGATGGAGGTTAGGGTAACATATAACCAGCCATTTTAAGGTATTAAAGGTATTAAACTCTTCTTGTCTTCTCTGCTGCCAAGCTCTCACCCCCCTCTCTGCCCCCCTCAGCTGGGTGCTTGCTCTCCTTTCCCTGCCTCTCCTCTCTTCTCCTCTATCGCTCCCTCGCTCCTCTCTTCTCTTCTTTCGCTCCTCGCTCCTCTCTTCTCCTCTATCCCTCCCTCGCTCCTCTCTTCTCCTCTATCGCTTCCTCTCTCCTCTCTTCTCCTCTATCGCTCCCTCTCTCCTCCCTTCTCCTCTTTCGCTCCCTCGCTCCTCTCTTCTCCTCTTTCGCTCCCTCGCTCCTCTCTTCTCCTCTATCCCTCCCTCGCTCCTCTCTTCTCCTTTCGCTTCCTCTCTCCTCTCTTCTCCTCTATCGCTCCCTCGCTCCTCTCTTCTCCTCTATCCCTCCCTCGCTCCTCTCTTCTCCTCTATCGCTTCCTCGCTCCTCTCTTCTCCTCTATCGCTCCCTCTCTCCTCTCTTCTCCTCTATCCCTCCTCGCTCCTCTCTTCTCCTCTATCGCTTCCTCTCTCCTCTCTTCTCCTCTATCGCTCCCTCTCTCCTCTCTTCTCCTCTATCGCTTCCTCTCTCCTCTCTTCTCCTCTATCGCTCCCTCTCTCCTCTCTTCTCCTCTATCGCTCTCTCGCTCCTCTCTTTCTCCTCTTTTGCTCCCTCGCTCCTCTCTTCTCCTCTATCGCTCCCTCTCTCCTCTCTTCTCCTCTATCGCTCCCTCTCTATCGCTTCCTCTCTCCTCTCTTCTCCTCTATCCCTCCCTCGCTCCTCTCTTCTCTATCGCTCCCTCTCTCCTCCCTTCTCCTCTATCGCTCCCTCTCTCCTCCCTTCTCCTCTATCGCTTCCTCTCTCCTCTCTTCTCCTCTATCGCTCCTTTGCTACTCTCTTCTTCCTGTATTCTCCTCTATCTCTTCTTCTCTCCTCTCTTCTCCTCTCTTCACCTCACTCACTTGCTTATTTGGATTTGTTTTAAGATTCTTTGCATGCAGTGCATTTAGGTTGATATGGTTTTAATTGGCTGCCAACATATTGTACAATTGGCCAGCATTTTGTTTAAGACTGTTGTCATTGTTAATGGTTGTTAACACCAAATTGGCTTACCGGTACTATCTTTCTGTCTTACTATCTTTCTGTCTTACTATCTTTCTTGCTGCAAGGGTCTTTTGTAAAGAGTGTTGGCCATTTCTGTCCTTTCATTTTTGCATCTGTTTTTTAAAGCATGGGGAATGTGTCAAGGTTGAACATGAAACATTGCTGAACCAGTCTTTATAACCAAGTGTTCAAGGTCTTCCATTTTATTTGGTTTATACCTGACACAGTTAATGTGGCAATAAACTGTTCATTCATTCAGCAGTAATACAATTTCTAGACATGCCTTTACATTATTTAATTTTTAACCAAATGTTTTCATAGTGCACGGTAATGTCACAAAACAACATTATAATTGATTTAATCAGATTGATTGGTCTTAGTGAGTTTACAATGGTGGTGAGTGATCCACATATTTACTCCTCTAATGCACATTCCTGTGACATTAGCATAAAGCCTTTCAGTGTGATATCTGTTGTTGGTTATATTGTGAGTGCCTTCTATACAATCATGCCCGGCAGGATTAAGTTCCTTTTTACAGTGGCTAGGAATGAGAGAGTATATGAGGGTTCAAGAGTTGAGTCTTATGCTGTTATTAGAAGAGAAAGCTTTTTGGAAATTAGGTGTTGTCTGCATAACTAAATGCTGAACATCTAAAGCCACAACTATATACAGTATATTCTTCTAGATCTGTTTCCTGCAGCATTATAAAGGAAACTGTGGTGCTCTCATAAATGAATTTTAAGGTTTTTTTCATGTGTCTTATAGTTCAGTGTCCATTTGTCCGATATCTTTTTCGTTATAGCCCCTTCCAGCTCCTGTATGACAAGTAGTGATTATTGATATATTTACAAATGTGTTTTTGCTATCCACAAAAACAAAACTCCTTGCTTGTGACTTATTTGTTCTCATTGAACTAAATGTAGGGATTTGTACTTGTCAGTCAGCAAGTCTTAATCTAAGCGGCAATAGCCAAATTAACGTTTTGTTTTTTTTTTGTCAAAAAACAAGTTTTTCCACACTCGTGCATTCTGTTTCCCTCCTTTTGGTTGCCTGTGGGAAAGAACCGTGTGTAATTTGTAATTTCATTTCATAACCTGTGTAGCTGAGAGTAGCAGTCATTGCCAATTCCATGATCCTGGTCACAGCAACGTACGAGAGAGTCACTTCTACATTTGTTCATCAGTATCTTAGCAACAAGCCAACCTCACTAGAATCCTCTAGTCCTAGCATGCTGTTCCTTGTAGTGTGTGTGTGTGTGTCTGTGTGTGTGTCTGTGTCTGTGTGAGAGTGTGAGTGTGAGTGCGTGAGTGTCTGTGTGTGTGTGTAAAAAGGTCAGGAGAGGTTGTTTTATGCTTTAATAATTTGACAAAATGTGTTAATCACATGTGAAAGGTGATAGTCATTTTTATACCATATATTTGTTGGAGACTCAGTCTGGCTTTGATCAGTGCAGGAAACCGGTTGAATCTTGTACATTGATGCGCATCAAGGGAGAGAGACAGAGGTTCCACTCAAAGAGCTTCACCTAAGAATCTTCTAATCAGCTATTGTACCATTTCAATAGTTGCTTCCACTCTGATTTTATCACTACAGCTCTCTCTCTCTCTATCTATCTCTCTGTCTGTCTCTCTCTCTCTCTCTATTTCTCTCTCTCTCTCTCTCTCTCTCTCTCTCTATCTATCTCTCTGTCTGTCTCTCTCTCTCTCTCTCTCTTCTCTCTGTCTGTCTCTCTCTCTCTCTCTCTCTCTCTCTCTATCTATCTCTCTGTCTGTCTCTCTCTCTCTCTCTATCTATCTCTCTGTCTCCCTCTCTCTCTCTCTCTATCTACTCTCTCTATCTCTCTCTCATCGTCTCTCTCTCTCTCTCTCTCTCTCTCTCTGTCTCTCTCTCTCGTCTCTCTCTCTCTCTCTCTCTCTCTCTCTCTCTCTCTCTCTCTCTCTCTCTCTCTCTCTCTCTCTCTGTGAAGTGATCACAGCCTGATTAACATTCCGGGTCTCAGTGTGATAACAAAGCTGTTGACCCGATCCTGTGCATGTGAAGGGAGGCACGCGTGTTCCAGGTTCAGAGTCACTGGAGTGTGTTCTTTTGTGAGTCCAGTGAAGCGTGCCCTTGGTGAACCCCCTGAAGTGTGTTCTTTGTGAGTCTGTAAATTGAGCAAGTGGACACGTCTTTTTTTTTGGGTGCAGTCCACAGGCCTGGGAAGAAGACATGCTGTCCTGTAGCATCCCTTCATCTGTTTTCCTCTTCTGTTCTTGTTTTAAATCCACTCATATCTAAGGCTCTGTGAGCCTCCTCATGTCTCTGAAGGACTATGTACGGTCATGTGTTTTTGTGTGGTTGTGTGTGTTGTATGTGGTCATGTGTATGTGTCTGGTTGTGTGTGTTGTACTGTATGTGGTCATGTGTATGTTGTTTGTGGTCATGTGGGTGTGTGGTCGTGTGTGTGTATGTGTGTGGTCATGTGTATGTGTGTGGTAGTGTGTATGTGTGGTCATATGGGTGTGTGGTCATGTGTATGTGTATGTGTATGGTCATGTGTATGTTGTGTGGTCATTTGTATGTGTGTGGTCATGTATGTTGTATGTGGTTATGTGTATGAGTGTGGTCTCAATAGGGATGTGACAATATATCAGTACATCAATTTGGACTGATTCATCAAGGCAGCAGTATTATCAACAGACATGTTTATTACAGCATCAGCACGACAAGCTGGAAAAGGCTCAGGTTTATAGGAGTTAGAGCTCACGTTTCAGTTTTATTTTGTTTAAAGGTGCAGGTATGTGAGGTACTCAGTGAAATCCAATGTGGATATTTTGGTCGGGGTCCCTTGAAATAATTTTTATTTGGAAAGTTCTCCCACTCTTACTTGTTGTTATTGTTGTTGTAGTTTAGTTGTTGTTATTGATGTTGTTGTTTTTAACTCCTTTCTGGTGGGACCCCCTGTAAACTGCTTGTAACCCACAGCTTGTCCTAATGAACCTTACCACCCTGGTCGCCTGCATGTGAAATGTTCAAGTTTCAGTCCTCGGTAATAATGGTTCCATTTGAAGCCCTGAGAACTAGTTACAGTTCCATTAATAAGTTCCAGTTTTCACACCTTCTCTGGGTGTATTTACAGTTTGCACCTTTTTTTTGAGAATGACCTTGACCGTGTGTGTGTGTGTGTGTGTGTGTGTGTGTGTGTGTGTGTGTGTGTGTGTGTGTGTGTGTGTGTGTGTGTGTGTGTGTGTGTGTGTGTGTGTGTGTGTGTGTGTGTGTGTGTGTGTGTGTGCATACTTGTGTACTGTGTGTGTGTGTGTGTGTGTGTGTGTGTGTGTGTGTGTGTGTGTTCGTGTGCATGTGTGCGTGTGTGCATACTTGTGTACTGTGTGTGTGTGTGTGTGTGTGTGTGTGTGTGTATGTGTGTGTGTGTGTGTGTGTGTGTGTGTGTGTGTGTCCTCAGGTTGTGGGAGTCCAGCCTGCATGGCCTACACGCTTGGCTCCGGGTCTGACCAAGGCCTTGCCATAGGCTCCCAGCACTGCATCACCAAGGTGGAGCTGTCCGTGTGCGGCTCCAGCCTGCTGGACCGGGACGTGGCCTCCAAGTCGGACCCCTTCTGTGTGCTCTTCCATGAGGTGGAGGACAACTGGGTGGAGGTGAGCCATGAGCACAGCTACCTGACGGGGGAAGTGGAGGAGCATAGAGATTGAATAGAGTACAGTGGGCACTGCCATTCCCAGCAATGATGATGGAAGCAGACTGGCGTAGAAATTACAAATAGAAATAGAAATGGGAATTGCTATTCCTTGCAGTGCAATGTTCTGCATCAAACATGGAAGATCAAGTAAATGGACCGAAATGAATCCATGATGACCATGTTTTGTTGGACCATTAAATAAATTATGGGCCTTAGATTCCTTTGTGTTCTTACTGGTGCCCATAGCAATATGTGTAATTTGTAGCAAAGGACCAGCAGGCTTTTGTTCATTGAAGACAACACAAATGTCCTATGCCCAGTCTAATTCTATGAGAGGTGAATCGAGGGGTAGGTAAGGCTTCAGAGTATGTGTTGCTGGACCTGTTGGCAAAGAACGTTGTTCCTCCCTTACACTTCCTCTATGGTTACACCTCTGTTCTCTGTTCACTGAATGGCAAACCGAAAGCCAGGTTTGTTTATAAACTGAGCATTGCTATTTCCTTCGTGAAAATTGCCTCTATTAACTAACCGTTGCTACAGTTTTACTCTACCTGGCTTGCAATCCCCTTCGGATAAAAACAAACGAGTGAATGTAGATCTAATCTAAACGTAGAGACTAATGCAAATTCAATGGGAGGAGGAAGATGAAGTGGAGAGGAAATCGCAATGGAGAAAAAGGAAACTAGTCCATGTGCTGAAAAATTCTTCCCTAATCACGACAGTGGTACAGGGGGCGACAGTAGTACAGGAGGTAGAGAAGTCGTTTAGTAATCAGAAGGTTGCTAGTTCCTTGAGCAAGACACTAAACCCCTAATTGCTCCTGATGTGCAGTGTGCCATAAGTGTAAATGTAAAAGAAAATGTGTATACATCCTTGTGAGT